>NW_010289265.1:25622-52177 GCF_000700745.2 Antrostomus carolinensis
CTAACAACAAACATGTAGGAAATGTTCACATTTTCTGGGAGAACTACTGCAAGATGTTCTATCAGTCCAATTCTAATCACTTTCTGCATTTATATTTTGGCCCTTCACCAATATAATGAGTGAAGGCAAGTCAGTAAAAGTCATAATGTAACTGAATGAGCATATCTTGAAAGTAATTACAAAAGACGTAATCCATCAGGATTAAAGGAAGAAATCTTAAATTCATTAGAAAGTTTTAAACAACTTGCTTGTAAATGAAGAGTTCTAAATTCCCAAAAGCTTCATCTAAATCTTTTTACACCTTTGCACCTTTTCGAAAGAGCTGCAATTATTTTCCGCTATAGCTATTTAGAAAAGAGAAAATGAAGACTGGAAAGATTATTTTAAATTGAAAAGGAAAAGTGTAATAGCTGTCATTTTCTGCCTCCTTGAAAATGTACTATTGTTTTCTTTGAATTTCAATCCCTCTGCCAACTTTTAAATTACTTATTCTTCCTGAACTAGCACTACTGGCTTTCAAACAATCTTTTATTACGAGGATTAAGCCATGTGCCAGTTTCTAAAAGATTGTTTTTTAAGATGGGAGAATCTGGCTGGCACTACTAACTCCAGCAAGGTTCTTCACAGGTCAGAAGCATTTTGCTTGATTAAAAAAGACAATAGGATCGTATTTTCTTTCAGTAAGGGTAACTCCATTCCAATACTTCTCTTTCCTTCCATCACCCGATCCAGATGTCACTCGTGGTTCATTCTCACCCTGGTGTGCCCATTCAAACAGTGGCACTTGTCTCCGCGCACAGCTACAGAAGCAATTCTAAGAGAAGAGCATCTGAGTTTGCTAAGAGAAGAGCATCCGAGTCCATCTGATGCTTGTGAGTCAGTCAAGCCTGTCAGCCAAGGCAGCACCCAAGTCATCCTTGATGGGTCTTACAGCACCTTTTGTAAAGCTAATGAAGGGTTTTCACTGGAAATGAAGTTTCTGAACACAGTAAAACAGTTTATAAAAGTGTTTGTGAAGAAGCAGCAGGATTAATTCGAATGCACAATAAATGTGAACATTAATTACTCTTTCTTGTGTTCCTGAAGTGAGTCTCTATACAATGACATAAACTAAGACAAAGTAATTAATCATAATCAGAAATTAAGATGACCAGAGAACAGAAAGATAATAGTTTGTGCAGGTAAAACGACAGAGCTAGACAGCTTACATCCTGATGAAAAACTGTACCGAAAACATCAACACAACAGGAAAAATTACAGGGAGAAAACAGGGCTTTTGCTAGAACCACACAGAGAACAAAGAAGTTACTCACCTGAACATAAAGTTCCCTGAGTTCAAATTGAAATTTCATGGGATCTGTGGTTATTGTCACTGGACCAATTTCTACGATGAAAAAAATTGGAAAGTATGAGGAAAACACAAAGCTATCAAAAGACGAGTTCAAGTGAAGAGCTAACAGTTTCAGATTCATAAAAAATCTGGTAGTAAAAGAAACAAACAACAAACTAAAATCATTTAAGAGAAAGGAATAATTGAGAATGATATACCCAGCACTGAAATCCATGATTCCAACTCTAGTAACTCTAATATCGTTCCAATATTACCAGTTTCTAGGTTTTAAACATTTATAGGCACATAAAGCATTGTGTGTTGGGTTTCTTTCACAATCACTTTTGACCAATCATTTCATTGATTATGAGGGGCCTGGAGCATCTGCCTGACGAGGAGAGGCTGAGAGAGCTGGGACTGTTCAGCCTGGAGAAGAGCAGCCTGAGAGGGGATCTGATCAATGTCTATAAATACCTGAAGTGTGGGGGCCAGATGGATGGGGCCGGGCTCTTCTCGGTGGTGCCCAGTGACAGGACAAGGGGCAATGGGCACAAACTGGGACACCAGAAGTTCCAGACAAACTTCAGGAAAAACTTCTTTCCTGTGAGGGTGCCGGAGCCCTGGGACAGGCTGCCCAGAGAGGGTGTGGAGCCTCCATCTCTGGAGATGTTCCAAACCCACCTGGACACTTTCCTGTGCAACCTGCTGTAGGGAACCTGCTTTGGCAGGGGGGTTGGACTGGATGATCTCCTGAGGTCCCTTCCAACCCCCACCATTCTGGGATTCTGTATGATTTAATTGTTCTTGGTAACCAGAAGGGAACAAAAATCCCACAAACAGAAACAGTTGTGTAAGTAAACATGAAGGAGAGGTCTCTCTGAAAAAAGGTGCCACATCTCTTGCCTGAAAGAACGTTCACCCTCTGGCTGGAGAAGCCCAGCGTGATCCACGTGCCCAACCTCAGCATATCGAGCAGCAGTTGCCAGGAAGAACCAAAGCAGAATCAACTCTAATCATCGTGTTTGCCACATCTTTGTACACTGACAAATGGCAGGACATCCAATTGAAGTTGACCGGGGTGTGTGAGTAACAGCAGCACATATTTGAGCATTTCCCAATCACACTAGCTGTACCACAAGCCTCCCTCTGCCCCTTCAACAATTGCCTTCCTAATTGGTATCAAATGTGATTCTAACCAGCTGTTTTCCTACGGCTGTGATTTCCTGACAGTTTACCTTCATCTGTCTTGGCACACATGCACTTCATTCTTTCCCTGTCCTGGGCAGGCATTTCTACCCTGTCCTTGTGCCAGTAATGGCCTTCATCTAGCTCTGCAAGCTGGGGCAGGGTGCTAAGCCAAAAATAAGTAAATAAATAAAGAGACAGACACAAAAAGAAAAAAAAGTGCATAGATTTCTGCTAGTTTAGTGCCCCAAAGCACTCATAAAGAGATCAGCTGAGTACCAGCACACAAAATGGGGTACAGTTGTGCAGTCAGGGTGAAAGAAAAGCATGAAACTGCTGTGCTGCCAATTTAACACAGCTGCAGCTTACATGGAAATGCTGCCTCGGCAGACCATACTGCACTTTCCAAGCTCTATAAAAGTTAATATGTACTTATCTTCCACATAATCTAGACGTTTTTCTTTTTTAAACAGTCCAAAGTTTTATTTCACTGGAGTTTCAACAACAGCCATCACCAAAATCTCCTATAATCACACACGCATTTGCTTGGGGGGCTCTATTTACGAGTGCCTTTTGCTAAGTGTAGGTTTTAATTTGCTTGAAAGTCACCCAAGAGATCACACAAAACCTTTCCTAGAGCATTAAACTGTCTTCAGATTTATTTTTATACGGTTTTGATTTGAGCCATTTATCTGTCAATGTGGACTCACCCTTCCTCCACGTACTTCATCTCGCCACGCTCCCGCTCCTACCTGGAACCATCCTCCTTTGGGTGTTCTGTAAAGCATACGCCTGTAATAAAGCCATCTCCAAATTGTTGTGCTTCAAATCTATCCCCTGCCAACCATTGTTCTCAAGAATATAATAGAATGGGGTTTATATACACAGTCAAACCACTCGCTCCATTATTCCCCGGCAGCTGAGGGATTACATTTTTCAGTTCTAGAGCAGTAAATCCTTTGGAAAGGCTTGCTTTCCCTATAAAATAAAGATCTGAAAAGCAACATGACTTCAGCTAAGCTAAACCAGCACATGCACAGTTGAGATGGGATGAGCATTTTGCCTTGTTTCTCTGCAGGCAGGCAGCAAGGCCTGGCTCCAGCAGCGCGGGCGGCTGCCAAGCAGGACCCTCGCCAGCGCGCGGCAGGATCAGGCCAAGGCTCCGGCCGCCCTCTGCTGTGAGCTCGGTAAAGAGCAGAGCTGTGACACGGCACCTCGGCCAGAGGCTGGAAAGCTGGGGAAGAACTGTTCACACGGGCGTGGAGCAATGGGAAGAGGGGTGATGGTTTTAAACTAGAAAAGGGGAGATTTAGGTTGGGTAGCAGGAAAAAGTTCTTCAATATGAGGGTGGTGGATCATTGGAACAGGTTGCCCAGAGAGGTGGTAGAAGCCCCATCCCTGGAAACATTCAAGGTCAGGTTGGACGGGGCTCTGAGCAACCTGATCTGGTTGAAGATGTCCCTGCTCACTGCAGGGGGTTGGACTGGATGGTCTTGAAAGGTCCCTTCCCACCCAAACCTGTCTATGATTCTAGTCAGCATCAAGCAGAGAGTTGTCTGCTGTCAGGAGAAGCGAGAACTTCACCAGGGCCGTGCAGAGGGCAGAGCTCCCCAGCCAACTCTGCAACCAAGGCCAGAGATCATCAGCTTCCCCTGGGGCCAAGCAAGGCCCCAGGAAGGAGTGAACAGCATCATCCACACCTTCAGTAACAACCACCTCCTCCGAGGGACAAACAGCAGCAACATGAACGACACCGACACTCCCAGGGTAAGACAGCAACCGTGTCTCTCTGCACCAGCTCTTCCCTGAGGGACACCAGGAATACTCCCAGTTGTAAGCAATGACATGAGTACCTCACGTAAACCTGCAGCTAGAGTAAGTTTACCAACACTAAACTAAATTACTGACACAGAAGGCATCTGGAATGGCAATAACCACCCAGCTCTGGGCTGGCATTGCTTCCCTGCTCCACATGATCTGATCTTCTCCGAGTTCATAGGATCACAGAATCATTTTGGTTGGAAGAGACTTTTAAAATCATTGAGTCCAACCATAAACCCAACACTGTCAATTCCACCTCTAAACCATGTCCCTGAGCATCTTGTCTACTCATCTTTTAAATCCCTCCAGGGAAGGAGACTCCACGACTGCCCTGGGCAGCATGTTGCAATGCTTGACTAACCTTGCCATGAATAATTTTTTCCTAATATCCAACCTAGACCTCCTCTGGTGCAACTTGAGGTCATCTCCTCTTGTTTCATCACTTGTTAGAAGGTTATTCTGTACTCTTCACATGTAGCTTACAAGCCCATCGTTCTAGGTCTGAATGGTGATGTGACCGATTCTCACCATCTGAATGCTCACCAACTTGTACCAAAAACCCAGCATCTACTGTCCTTCACATGCTGTCGTGCCACCAACTTACGTGACCTGCTTGCCAAAAAAGATGAAGTAGCCTTCACCAAGTTCATTTTCTTTTATCCTCATTCTGCTGCGTCAAAGTGCAACCCAAGCAAAACTCTTTCATCTGTGCAGGTAAACACAGCCCTTCAAAGTATTCACAACAGATAAAAGTGCAACGACATTACCACAGGTGTTTTAAGTTGACTTGCCAGCTAGGAACTATTTCCAAAAAGGACTTTGTGAAAGAATGGCAAGTTCTCTCACAAAGCACCTCAGAAAGTTCTTGTAGAAGGTTAAATTACTGATACAGTAAGAACCTTGAAAACTGTGAGGTCTAAATCAAGTTGCAGTCATCAATCTGGACACAGCTCTGTCGAGCAAACACAGAGAGGCAGGACTGAGACACCGACGCCTGTGCAATGCTAAACTGCAGCACTGTTAAAGAACTCTACAGATCACGATGGAGAATTGTCCTGTGCACTTTGAAGATGCTAGCTGAGTTCAGACAGAGTTTCTGAAGGGATTTAACGGGTTTAACAGTAGCAGGCTGCACAAGTTCACCTTGTGTAAGAGCTTTCGTCTAAACAATACTGAAAAGCTTTGTGGCATTAAGCTAAGGTAAGATAACAAAAAACTATCCAGTCAAGTTAATAGAAAACAGTAAATGTTGTAAAAAGGAAAACACCAACGTGTCAGTACTCAAAATAGTTTCTGGTGGCTGAGAAAGGCAGCGAAGGCACAACTTTGTTCTTTTGTGCATCTTTAATGGTACGTATAGAGCCAGTCAACTCGGGTCTAATTGCACATTTATCTGCATCCAAAATTACCCAGAGCCTCAACAACTGCAGGCAGAACTCAAGCATACAACTCAGATCAACCACAGTTACAAACATATCGCTCTAAATACAGGACATTTACTCAGAGACCAGATCCTGCAAACACGCCAAGTGGAAAAAAAACCACCATTTTTTCTTTTAACTTCATTAGTTCTTTAGGCAAAGATTGAGACGTGAAATATTCCAACAGAACATGTCTGTTCTGATGCTGACGCAGGAGCTCATTTCTAGGCATGGATACTGGAATATCTGGGAGTAGTTTCCTCTGGAGGTCTCATTACTCCAAAGCTGTCCCCACTCCTCTTGAGGTGATTGTGCAAAAGGTGACACACCTGGTACAGCCACAGCAAGACAGTGTGTCCTTCACGGGTAGTGATGAACCTCTCCTGTCTCAAATCAGCAGCATCAGCATCAGCTCTTTCAAACTGACACAGTGATCCACAACTCGGTACTGCACACACAGACACAGCTGCTAAGGTAGGAAAGGAAACAGATTTTAAAGGAAAGGTTGTACATCAGTGAACAAAGCCTGGACTGCCTAAACTGAAATCACACCACTCAACACAACCACTACCGTCCTTGAGCCTGGACCCCAGCAATTAGACAACTACGACAACACAAAACAGTCTCAGTCCGTTTGACAGAGATTAAGAGTCTTGGTACTTTCTTTCTGGGGCAAAACTGATAAAAAACATCTCCTTTGTACATAAGCAAAGGCCGTGGTAACCTGAGCAACTAGCCATTCTGAAAGGCCATTCTGATGTTCTTCCACGACTTGCTGCCACATCTCAAATGGCTGCATGTTTATATACGAGCTGAACAGCAAGCACATCGGGAAAACCACAAATTACCCAATGACACAATCACACATAATTACTGCTGAGGGTGATTGCAAATTTGGCACTCCCTTAATCCTGACCACGTAAGACATCTGCATCAAATAGATGTTTTGGACAGCTGGATGCTTTAGGAGATTTAGCAAAGGAGCGTGGAAGCCATTTGCCTAGCTCTCATCAACTCAGAACACTGAATTTGTTTGTTCTGGAAAGAAGGAAAAAGACCCAAAAACTCTAATTGATACTTGGTAGCTGAAGGAATTTCAGCAGAGATACTAAGTCCTGTGGAGTGCTCTCACCCACAGAATTCCTTCTTCTAATTCACAACAAGGACATTTCCCTGATGCAAAACTATATCCAGGATTTTAAAAATAAAAATAAAATAGACAAACCCCCTTCAAAAAATCCCACATCTTTGGGTACTTCCAAAGAATAAATAAACTTCAGAACTAGTACACTACAAATAAAAAAAAAAAAGAAAGAACCCCTCAGAACAGCAACAAAAATCTGATACTTTAATAACAAATGTAATTACAACCACCTTTTACTACATTCCTGTTTCGTTACACATAACAATGTGTCATCCCAACTCCACTAGTTTATTGGTATAAAGACAGAGTTGTGCAGATTTTCACCAGTGTCACATCTTTGCAATGGAGTAAAAGTGTAGCCCTGGGGCCCGGAACTGAACAGATCAAAGTCACATTTAGTTATTTCTTCATTCCATACAGCTCCAGAAATCCACAGTTTTCCCCACTTTGTAACACACCCGAGTGGCAATTACCACCCGCATTCTTTTTTATCTATAAATTGGACTGACAAGTTTAGCACTAGGCATCTGAAAAATAAGGGCCTGTACTCAGAAAAACATGCGTGTTTTTTAAATGCATACCTTGAAAAGTGAAATGTGTCCTATGAAAGCTTTGATATTCCCAAGAAAAATTATTTTCAGAGCTGCAGTATCCATAAGATCACTACATCTTCATCAGGAAGTTGCATTTAGAAAGCAATCACCCTTCTCACCATTCACTGTACGTTAAGTATCAAGATTCAAATGAAAGTGTAAGAATTGACAGGTCAAACTATGCAGATGAGTAATCTGTATCTTCAGGCTGTCAAATAAATACCTTATTTTCACATAATTTTGAGAGATTCTGATGTACTGGGATCATTGAAAATACATGCATGGCAAAGGGCAGGGGGTGGGGGGAAGGGAAGCTTTTTGATGACGCGAATGGGATCGGGGGAACCCAGCAGAGGCACATCTCTAACCCATGTCCAGACTTACCTCTCGAGATGTACGGCTGATGGTGGGGAAAAACCAAACCCATACCCCAGGCGTGGTTACATACATCCATTTCATGAGCAGAGTCAGGTTAAGTGGTTCCTATCTTGCCTTTCCATCCGAGTGCTGCTTCCTAGCCATGGCAATTCCGATAGTTTTTGAGATCAGAAGACTAATAAGGGTTTCACATATACATACACTGCCGCTTCCTGTCTTGTTTCCTGTACACACTCTCAAGTACTTCTACCACCACAAGCAAAGAGATGATAAAGGAATGGGAATGATGACCTGGGACAGCTAAAATGCCTAAACCAGGATTGTTGCCAAAAGAAACTGGTGTGCAATTATTCCATCAGAGCTGTTCACTAACAGTGCTGAGCACTGAGCTTTACTGGATTTAACGCTCACTTCTCAAGCTTCCTTCTCTACGTGCATCTCATTGTAAAGCTCTGCTGACAATTCTTCTGAAGAGCTTTCGGAGTAGCTACCTGCCAAGGATTAAGGAAGTAAGAATAATGACAGAGTTACTCTTGAGCAGCCTCCAGCCAGCTGTCTGTCCTAAGGGCCCGCAAGCAGAAACCTTTAATTTCCTAATAACAAACTGGGTCCCACACAGATCGCTCATGAGCTGCCATCAGAAATGTTTCCCAGTGCTCTCTCGTCCTTTCCAGCACCAGAGTATGACATCACTTGTGCAACTAAATAGAAGAAAAATACTTTTAATTGCCATCTCGCAAATTACAGTGAACATTTTTATTCCTCAAACAGCTGACAAACATATGTACATAGAAACAGAAGATTTATTTTTTTTTTTTTACCATTATGTTTTAACCATTGATGCAATGAAAATGCTGCTCTGCTATTAAATGATTGCAAATCCCTACAGTAGACTGCTCAACCCAAGCAGCTGAGACTGAAAATAGAAGCTAGGTAAGTATTACTAACCAGCACCTAGAAAAAACACCCCGCACTTACAGCCTTCTGCTTCGTGCTCTGAAGGACACCCTCAGCTCGCACTGAAGATGACAGGAGCTGTGTGCATAAACACCTTGCTGAATTTTCCCAGGAGCATAAGCAGCGTTGGAACAGCTGCCTACAGTCACGAGTCCCTCAAGACTAACACACACCCCACTGGAAAGGCCCTCCCAATGGACTCAGGGAGCACTGCAGTAAGCCAGGATGCTGAGCACTAGAACAAGTAATAAGCTAATATTTAAAGTTTCTTCCCAAATTATATTCCCCCATGATTCCGTTGCTTTTACCTTTCAGACTCTAACTTGGGTATAATTAAATTTTTAAAGAGCCCAAGAACTGCAGTGAGCAACTTCTACCAGATTGTCAACCAGACAGAAAAAGCCAAACAAACCCAGCAAGTTCACATGTTTCCTTAATGCAGCCACTATTTTTTTAATAGTTTTTCAGCCACATGACTTATGACTATCAACTTTAATACACAAACTTCAGCTTAAGACAACAACAGACTGGAAGGAATCAGACTGCACACAGTTTTTCTTTAGTTGGCTATTCAAATGAAAACCAGATAAAGAGTCCATGCAAACTGCAAAGCACCGTTAAGGTGCCTAAGCCAGCATTCGTGGAGCATTGCTGAAGCTCCATCCTCACGGATGGTGATATGGTCATCACCCTTCTGCCTCAAATCCTTCACCACTCACCTCACAGCAGTGGCCAAAGCCTGGATG
The DNA here is from genome assembly GCF_000700745.2 of Antrostomus carolinensis. Classification (NCBI taxonomy): domain Eukaryota; kingdom Metazoa; phylum Chordata; class Aves; order Caprimulgiformes; family Caprimulgidae; genus Antrostomus; species Antrostomus carolinensis. Next base: position 35,198 of record NW_010289265.1, read on the forward strand.
AAACTCAGAGACCAAAGATTTAACAGAAGTTTTACTAAAACGTGCCTTAGCAAATGCCATGTTTGTACTGTTATTTCCCACTGCTGTTACACTTACGAGCCTGTCTCTCTTCTTTTTAAAAGGAAAAGAATGATGGAAAAAAAAAAAAAAAGAGGCATTATATATGTTTACAATTCTTGAAAAATAAAAGCACGCTTGGAGACCTCCAGCAGATAAAATCTAGTATTATCAATTTTTGTCCACTGTTGTGAGGGCTCAGTTTAGCTTATGGGCCTCAAGTGCAGTTGTCTAAAGTTATTAACCAACTACAATGACAAATAATAAAAATCAGGTGTTGATTTGCCCAGCACAGTAACAACTAGCACACTGTTATCTTTATCTTCTAAGAACTGAAGTCATAAACCACGGGATGTGCAGAGTAACCTCTTCTACCCAGAGACCACCAAAATAAACCTGGGTTGGCTACAAATTCGGTGTTAAACAGGTGATGCACAAAGCAGCCTTAGCACTTCTCAAGCCCCTTGCATGAGTGGTGTTACATCCCACTCACCATGGAACCACTGAGAGAAAAATCTATTCGCCCAGGCTGGAAATAAGAAAAAGAAAGCTTGAATTAAATAGGTCTACAGGTCAATTATTGTTCCAAGGAAATAACCCACTTGAACTTCCCCCTCTAGTTCCACTGGCAGGCCAGAAGACTTTGTCTGTTGCTGGTGCACAAATAAAAGGCAAAGAGAGTGGAAAACTTGACTCCACGTGGTTTAAATTTAAAGTAATGCCAGTAGCTATTAAATGTCCTAAATGTCAAAAGATTGACACAAAGCAAGTGTGGGTTGTTTTTTTTAATTCCCCCTTTCTGGGGACAAGCAAACATACTGGCATCTGCAGGAGACCCACCTTCCTCCTCCCTTGCCCTGGTTCTTTGAACAGCCCTGGAGGTCTGTTCCCATCGGGGGCCCAGCAGCCATCATTTCTGAAATGAATTTGGCTGCCTCTAGCCAGCTCTCAATGGATGATTGCCCAAATCACAAATAACCAGCCACAGCTGGCAACTCAGCTGACAGTCCCTAAGAGAGGCCAAAGGACTGGAAGAGCCACAGAGATGATGTGAGTATCTTAGGGCTTGGTGGTCCCTCACATTCCAGCCTGAAGCCACCCCAGGGAAATAAGTATGTACAGAGCTGCTGCCCATGCTCTCATGGATCTTTTGTGGGTGCAGAGAGCTTCAGTTTCACACTCGTCAGCCCAGTACTGCCACAAGTACAGCCCTTCATACTGCTTCTTTTCTAACAAGACAAAGCACCAAGGAAAAAAAGAAAAAAATGGTTGATGCTCTACAGCATGCAAGCTTTGACTAATTTACTTCTCTCAGCCTACAGTAAAGAATAAACAGCTGATAAGGACTACAGCCACAGCTCTTTACTGTCCAGCATGGGAGCAGCAACCAGTGTGTGAAGTTGGCCCTCACTCTGAGCTCACACTGAACATCTGAAAAGGTCATCAGATTACTTTCTGGTTTTGTTTATTTCCCCTTGTTAACAACAATCTGAACTGAGTAAAATCCAGTTCATAATGCTCTTTAAATTCTTTCTCCAGACTCAACTACAGTTCAGTCCAGGTCTATTTCTGTCTCATCTCTTGCTCTGTGTATTTTGGCAATACTCCTTCAACACTTGTAACAGTGCTGGAGAATGAACTCACACTAAAGAATAGGGCAGGAATGAACAGAACTACGAATTTCACAGTACCGGTTTGTGATTAATAACCTTAACACGTTGAAGTCAAATCAAATATTATTTAAAACTCCATTTTTAATTCAAAATTTGTACTTGGTATTGCTATGGAAAATGAACTTATTTATGGCAATGTCTAGCAAAGATTAATTCTGAGCTGCTGCCCACACCGCTGGCTGTGCTGCTGCCAGCAATAGCCGAGCTCCAGCGCTAGGAGCCTCTTGGCACTGCAGGTTACCACAAGCTCATCCGTAAGGCTCCTTCTCTTTCTTCGCTCAACTCTGGCTCCCATCGTGTCCCCAAATGTACCTCACCATAGGAAGGGTCCACAGGCCAACTAACCAAAATAAATAAATAATCAAAAAATTTATATAAAAAAAAAAAAAATCACAGTTGTTTTTTTTTTTCCCAGAATAGATGAATCCAATTACAAAGTGTAATTAAAAGCTTCTGCTGCTTGGAAGATTATATTCACAGATTACTTCCTTCAAAGAGACTGGGAAGATCCTTGGAGAGGGCTACCTTACTCAAGCCAAGTCAGCTTTTTGATCAATGAGACATAAATAATCAAAACTGAAAAAGCAACTGGCTCTTTCCTGATCTTCCCTGCGAAACCGCCAGCCACATCGCTTTCATGAAAGGTATGGAATTACTAATGCACTCAGCACCCACATCTACATAAAAAACAGACTGTGTAAGCAAATCAAGTTACCAACAGAACCTGAGCACCCCGAGAGCTGGACAACTCAGTACTGCTCAGGCCGTGATGATGAGAAACGCTCTGCGTTCACGCTATGTGGCATCTCGCAACATCCCCAGTCAGGAATAGTACTGAACGCATGTAATTACTGCCCAGTTATTAATAACCCAGGAGTCAATGCTGTCTTGAAGGAGACGTTCTCCTAACGAGCTTTATGGAGACCACAGCGCTAATCAGTTGGTGCTCAAAACTGTCAAGCAACCATGGAAACAAGGACTTTGCAGAAGAAGTTACCATATTAATCCTATGCTCTTCTTTAACAGGCTTATGTTCTGTTAACGCCTTCACATGGTAAAAGATAATTAAAAAAAACCATCATAGATGGAATATGGTTTGTCATATTTAACTGAGTCTGTTGGGGTTTCTTTGACAAGAGGGAGTTAAATGACCCAGGACAAAACACAACTGTTAGACACAAAGTTCATACACAGCACAATAGTTTTAGGGGTTTTTCCTCCACAGAGGAGAACAGAATCACAAAAAAAGTAAAGACTGACCTAAAATTCCTTCAGACACAATCCTTGAAAGTATTTAGATACATTTTGCTCTGAATATTATTAGCAAACCACATAATTAGTCAATTAGCTCCAAACAAAGAGAAAAGATGATCTGACTAACCACGCACCTACCTACACTTGCATAATTAAACCACAACTAAATAATTTTTCCCTCAGCTTTCATATCAAGCCACCTGTATCCCAAAAGAACACAGAGAAAAAAAAATAAAAGATTTATTTTCAAAAATTCTAGGAGAATAAAAACAAGCTTCTACGAGATGACATCTTGTGTGCGTGCATATACATACACGTGCATGAACATCTTCATTCCAGCACTAGAAACTGCTGTGTGATGTATCCAGTTGCCATCCTTTGAGAACAGAGATCTCCAAGCATAACAAAGTAATCGGAGAGCAGCTGCTAGGAAAGAAGTTGTGTCACATTCAGTACAAAACTCCTAGTATTCTGCATTTGAGCTTCCACTCCACCAAAAATTTTATTTTTATTATTAAAAATGCATCTGCTTTCTTTTTAAGTCAATGACAGAGTTTTTATTGATTTCAATTAGAACAGGCCCCAGCTCCCCTCCAAGTATTACACTCTAAAATGAATTGGTAAAGGATTACCAGCATAAAACCATTAGAAACCCAAACTGTTTCCTTTCAGCCATTATAACTGTAAATTCAAATCTCCATGCATCATTCTAAACAAATGTCCACTTCACAAAGCTAATCCATATGCAGCTGACAGAACATGGAATTCTCCAGCAGATAACACTGTCTGTATACACTGATTATTCACTCTGACAATAACCACTTGTGAACATTACCCCCAGGGCTCTAACAATGGCTCGATGGTGTTTCAAATGCCACCGTGAATAAAGAAGCATCAATTAGTTGGTTAAGTTAAAGCATCTGTTTAAAATGTCAGAAGAAAGTCGGTTACTGGTGTACCAGATTAAAGTGAACTTTTGGTCCTTTTAAAAATCTATCATTTTTTACAAGCTTATGTAATTTTAACAGACAAGACTTGGTAAATAGTTCATTTTCTACTTAACAGACATTTCTTTCTCACTCCTGGTGAGCCCTTGTTTGAGCGGTTGGACCAGATGATTTTTTTGAAGGTCCCATCCAACCTGGGCTGTTGTAGAATTCTCTTGCACAAGAAAGCGATGGGAAAAAGCTGCAGAAAACATGACTGCAAAATTGCTTATCTGGCAGAGCCAATCTGGGCAGAAGAGGATATGGAGACATTTCAGTTCTATTTTTAACAAATATGGTTTGAATTTAAATGTCGATTTAAAAAAGAAAGATATAGCACATTTTTCATGGCCAGATAAGCCTCTCAAAACCTTCATTAGCGCATTGTTTACTTTGGTAAGTGGCGACTCAGCTGGAAGCAGCTCTCTCCCATCCCTTCACTTTTCCCTGTATCATTTGTAATTGTGCAAGTTTCCAAAAGGAACCAACAAAAACATTTTTAAGGAGTAGAAATCATTCAGTAAGGGATAAACTTAGTGCAGGACTATAGGGAACCAAGCCTAAGAAACTCAAATGGCCACCAGAACCTCAAGGTAAGAGGAAAGGAGTCACACAGTCAGGCTGAGGAGTGTCTCCACGGCTGCCAGAACACCTTGGCGGTGACAACAGTCTGATGCGTCTCCTTCCTTTCCGTGCTCCAAGCCAGTGAAAATGCCTTGCGGTGTGGCTCCTGCTTCCTCCCAGCTCTCGCCCTGAACACCATCACGCAAAGGCCTCCATGGCAGTAGCGCAGGCTGCACGGAGGAGGACCAACCACATAGTCAACTCTCCTAACTGGCACACTGCAGCCCTCCTAACTTTAGCTGCTGGGATCCCTTTAACAACCACATGGGAAGTAACGAGATGTTCCTCTCCCATCCCTGTAGCATTGCACTTACTTCAGCTTTTTAACCACAGAATGGTTTGGGTTGGAAGGGACCTTAAAGCTCATCCAGCTCATCAACCCCCCTGCGAGCAGCAGGGACACCTTCCACTAGACCAGGTTGCTCAAAGCCTCATCCAACCTGGCCTTCAACGCTTCCCAGAAGACGCTTCCAGGGAGGAGCAGCCACAGCTTCTCTGGCCAACCTGGGACACTGTCTCACCACCCTGGTGGAAGAATCAAAAACCAGAACTTGTCCCCACAAGTAGTAGTAGTCACACAACTAATCTCTGAGAATATTTGTTAAATAAATCCTGATGGACAGAAGCCCCCAATTCCAACTGTGCTGCTAAGGATTTGGCTGCAAACCAGACATGTTTACTTATCACTTTGGAAAGAGAAGCTGCAAATTCTCGCCTCCACTGGAAAAACCCTTTAAGATCATCAAGTCCAACCATGAACCCAACACTGACAAGTCCCCGACTAACCCATGTCCCTCAGCACTGTGTCTACACGACTCTTCAATCCCTCCAGGGATGGGGACTCCACCACTGCCCTGGCCAACCCCTTCCAATGCCTCAGAACCCTTTCAGCAAAGAAATTCTTCCTCACATCCCATCTCAACTGCCCTGGCCACAACTGGAGCCCATTTCCTCTTGTCCTGTCCCTTGGTCCTTGGTTGAACAGACCCACCCCCACCTCTCTCCACCCTCCTCCAAGGGACTTGCACAGAGCCACAAGGTCTCCCCTCAGCCTCCTTTTCTCCAGGCTCAACACCCCCAGTTCCCTCAGCCACAAGGGAACTCAGCACACTTGTGCTCCAGACCCTTCCCCAGCTCCGTTCCCTTCTCTGGACACGCTCCAGCACCTCCATGTCCTTGGTCACATCTTAAAACATCCAACCCTCCAATTCACATCGAAGCGTAATTTCTGCTGATAGTCATTTGGTGCAAAACTGAGATCTCAGCCAGCAAAACATCTTATATCACAACAACATAATTTTAAAAGTCATCTGAGAAAAGATTAGAAGAGAACTAAAGCTGGAAAAGAATTGCGCACGTGTTCAGAAAGCACCAGTTTGAGCTTGCTTCCCCAGCTATGAAGTGGCACCTCACCAACAGCTCAGTCACACACACGCAGGGAACTGGAGGCAGCAGCTCGTGAGCCAGCTCCACTCAGTAGTCAGTCAGCCTCCTAAAAGGTCAGCAGTCACCTTCTTCCTCATCCTTGAGACTGCACCTAAAATCTCTTGGGCATGAGAAGTTTTTCAAGTAGATGATGCTGCCCTACTAAGCTGAAGGACATTGCTGGTGTCTCCACAGGGAAGATCCAAACAAGAATTTCATGGATTATATGGATTGAAGGTGAATAGACCATCAATGTTTTGGATTCCACTGCAAAAAAAACAAACAAACAAACAAACAAAAAAAACAAAACAAAAAAAAAACCAACAGACTCGAGCCTTGGCTGTTAGCCCTTCCCACTCCCTGAGTGGGTAAAGCAAGAGCCTTTGCTAACCACTAGCAGTACCAGTACCTACCATGCAAGGTCTTCGCTCCCTGCAAAAGCAGTGACCAACTCTGCCCCACCTGGAATACTGCATCCAGTTCTGGAGCCCCCATCACAAGAGAGACCTGGAGCAGCTGGAACAAGTCCAGAGGAGGCCACCAGGATGATGCGAGGGCTGGAGCAGCTCTGCTGTGAGGACAGGCTGAGAGAGTTGGTCCTGTTCAGCCTTGAAAGAAAGCTGGGGAAGGACTTTTCATAAGGGCAGTTAATGACAGAACAAGGGGAAATGGCTTTAAGATGAAAGAGGGGAGGTTTAGATGAGATATTAGGAAGATGTTCTTCACTGTGAGGGTGGTGAGACACTGGCCCAGGTTGTCCAGAGAAGCTGTGGCTGCTCCTCCCTGGAAGTGTTCTCGGCCAGGCTGGATGAGGCTTTGAGCAACCTGGTCTAGTGGAAGGTGTCCCTGCTGCTGGCAGGGGGGTTGGAACTGGATGGGCTTTAAGGTCCCTTCCAACCCAGACCATTCTATGGTTCTATGTATCTATGAACTCCAGGAGGCAGCCAAACCTGCAGGCTTGGCTCAGGATAAACTCAGAAATAAGCCACCAGAAATGTTTTACAAGAAACTAATTTTAAGTCCACAAAGGACAGCTCATAAAAATAACAACGAGACATCCAAGTCACAGGGGCTGACCCTGCCACTTGGCCTGCAGCGGGACTGAGGTGCCATCGACCAGTCCCCAAAGTGGCATTCATTTCCTTCTCCCTGGCAGCTCAATTTCAAATACGCTGCCTTTTTGCCAACTCTTCCAGGCAAACAATAACCCTGGGCAGCTCATTACAGCAAGATGCACGAGAGCTTAATCGGGTTGCTACTAATCCACCCTGATTTCCCCACGCTTATCTGCAGCCCACAGACAAGTGGAATTGGCTGCGGTGAGCAGGGTCGGCAGGAGCAGAACCACGTTCTGTGCAGATTTCTATCGCCCCTGTGCAAGGGCTCGATGCCCTGGCACTGACTGCAAGGAACACGATATCTCCCACCCAAACGCGGTGGGATGCCTGAACAGAACACCGGGTTAATGGCTATAGGAAAGCTGCTTCATGGCTTTGGAAGAAGGAAAAGGAAAATCATGAGAATAGTTCTGCTCTTGATGCAGGTTTGAGTGTTCAGTAGTTTTTAGGAAGCTGTGGAAGAGAGGAAAACATTAAATATTATCTGTGGATTATAAAATTCCACTGAGTTTTACTAGTGTAAAAATGCAAGCATGCTCCAAACTAATTCAAAAAGCAGATGTGAGGAGGGAGGGAAGAACAAAAAGAGATGAGAACCTTTTACCCTACACAAAATAGTCTTTTTCATTTCACATGAGGGTCACTTAAACCAGTTAAACAGAAACCTGCCATGCAGAAATCTTGTTTTCTGTTTGCTCACCTTTTAGAATTTATTCATAATCATGCCACTATTTATATTTAGACAAAAATTAGCTAAGACTAATTCATTTGCCTTGATGCCTGAATTCTCCAATTTCACCTTCTGTCTGGCCTAGTCCAACAAGACTGGGATGTATGTACTCCGCTGACTACAGGAAAAACATGGAACTCGCATGGAAATAAAATAACCAATTGATGGAAATAAAATAATCGTATGGAAATAAAATAACCAATTACTGAGGTAACTCTTAAAGAATTAGTACGTTTTAAAAATTTAAGCATTTACCATGATTAGTGTTTTCAATAACTTGTTCAGCCTGTTTATACAATACAGAGAGCAAAGCTTTCTTCTTTGGGCTCTTTTCAGTGGTGCCCAGTGACAGGACAAGGGGCAATGGGCACAAACTGGAACACCAGAAGTTCCAGACAAACTTCAGGAAAAACTTCTTTCCTGTGAGGGTGCCAGAGCCCTGGGACAGGGTGCCCAGAGAGGGTGTGGAGTCTCCATCTCTGGAGATGTTCCAACCCACCTGGACACTTTCCTGTGCAACCTGGTGTAAGGAACCTGCTTTGGCAGGGGGGTTGGACTGGATGATCTCCTGAGGTCCCTTCCAACCCCACCATTCTGGGATTGTGTGGAAACCACAACAAAAATATGCAGTTGTGAATGGCATTCACAAACTAACATGAAATTCCTACACACAGTAGTAGCCAGGCTAACTTTCTCAAACACCAAGGAACAAAGACCACAAGTGCATGACACTTTTTCAACAACAGTCTGTTGTGCAGGATGAAGGACCCATCTGTATTTACAAAGTGCCCACTGGTACAGTCATGGTGAAGACTGTCACTACATGGAATTTAAGAGATGCAGGTACAGACATGAACAATGATTCAGTCTTTCTGTGAAGCTCTCGTTCGGGTTTCTGCAGTACAAAATGGTATCCAATGATTAAGACTGCATTGCTCAGGTTTAAATTGCTAGTTCTGCCAAAGATTCTCCTGGTTGCCCGAGGCAAATCTTTAGGGCCTCACTTAGAAAAAACACCCAGGCTTATGCGGAAATCATATCAAAATCAACAGAGTATCTACAAAAACATTCTTAAGTGTTTTGTTTAACTGCTGATAGAGTTTGTTTGTGCCTGAGGTCTCCAGACTGTGAAGGAGGTGGTACTTCCCATCTCCCATCCTTTCTTTATCCCTAGAGTAGGAGCTGGATGTTCTAGGCAGGATTATTTATCATCATCTGAAGACAGAGATACTGCAACAGTAGAAGTCCAACTGTAAAGACATTAATACAAATTTTACTGATTCATTTCTGGTATGATTATGTGGACCAAGAGCCCAGTGTAGCAGCTAAACTGTAAAAACGAGATAAAACTGCCCAAACATCTAACCTTAATGACAAACATAATTTAACTAACAGAATAAGCTAGATGAAATTCCAGATGTCCCTCACACATGGTTAATTACAATACTCTCTAATAAAGTTCAGATTACACCTCTACAAAGGTGTAATTTATTTTGTGTATTATAATACACAACTATATATTATAAACAAAAACAGGAAAAAATTAATTCCTCTCATTCTCCAAAGTCACAGCTCACATCTACTAAGCTCTTCCAAACACATTATGTTGCTGATTAACAGTAATGCCTCAAGGCACAATCTTTTCCTTTTTCTGATCTTTGGAGTTAAAAACTGCTTTGAAATGTCACTGAGGCATACAATTCTTACTCAATGATAACACTGGAGAGCACCCTATAATTTAAAACACTGCACTTCTAACTGACAAAATTGAGTCAAGTAGGAAAAGCATGATGAATTCAGATCCTATCCCGAGTACAGTGAAACTTCAAACAGTGCTGGAAAAATAAAAAGCAGTTGAGCTAATAAAAACCAGTCTCCCTGCTTAAACAATCTTTCTTCAAGTAAATTTCACCTACATTGTGACTCTTGGAATTTGGGAAAGTAGGAGGAGCCAGCAAGGTCTGAAGAGGAGATGTGAAAGGATATTTGGGAAATCTGTAATATTTAGTGAGTTCAGAAAGCAGACAACCAAAGCCAGACTCTGACCTCAGTTATACTGGTGTAAATCCAAACTAACATCACTGACTGTAATGGAATTACTCTGGATTTACTCCATGTTAATGGAGATCAAAACCTGACCAATGAGACAGAATATCAAAGTGGAAAAAAAGGCTTTTCTATTTGCACAGTGGGATGTTTCATCGCAAGTAACTGAGAAACTGTTTAACGCTATGTAGCTACAACACAAAAGGTGAGATGGGCTTGAGTCATCACAAATATCCACAGCCAAAACTTCTACAGTTTGAAAGGTTTTATGCACTTCAAGACCTGCCTCTAAACAAGCTTTATGCAAATTAAAGAGTTGATTCAAATCATGCTTCAGTTATTGAAGGCTTTTCTTGTTTGCTTGTTTCATCTCAAACCATACTCTTTACAAAGCAAAACCCATCACCATGTAGTAGGGATGCAACAGCATCTCTTAACTTGCTTCCCTCATGCCTCCACAGAGACAAATTCATCCTCACATACCACTTGCTAAACCAGGGCTCCATCTAAAAAAAAATTTTAAAAAATAAATATATATATACACCACCATGGGGTATATATAGGCACGTATCAGTAAAGGTGGCTATGCTGACACAAGAGCTTAAAAAATTTGCTTAAAGTGATAAAATTGCCAAATTCTTTAAAATACAGTTTAGCCAACACGCATTATTTTTATCTTCACATACCATGGTTCACTGTAGGTAACAGAACAACATTCAGTTGCACTTTCAAGGCAAGAGAAAGGGCTGAGTTTTTACAGTAATGACACGATCTTCACTTTTCACATCCTAAGCGTGAGCAACAACAGTAATATTTAGAACAAAGCTCGATACACAAAGCAGCCCTGTTTCTTTTCTCCGTTGTCAGCATTCACAGACTGTCTAGATTTGCACATGCACACAGATCCTGTGTAACTCAACCTTTACCGTTCAATTCAGTTCATCAGCACAAGGGCAGGTGTGACAGACAAGGGGTGATGGCTTGAAACCGGAAGAGGGGAGATGGAGATGAGATGTGATGTGAGGAAGAAATTCTTTGCTGTCAGGGTGGTGAGAAACTGGCCCAGGTTGGCCAGAGAAGCTGTGGCTGCTCCTCCCTGGAAGTGTTGAAGGCCAGGTTGGATGAGGCTTTGAGCAACCTGGTCTAGTGGAAGGTGTCCCTGCTGATGGCAGGGGGGGTGAGATGGGCTTTAAGGTCCCTTCCAACCCAAACCAGGCTGTGATTCTGTGATTCCCTTCCCACTGGAGCTATGCCAGCCAAACAAACTGCCAGCCCTGCTCTCCAGAACCACCCTAACAGAAGCCACCACCTCCTCCACTCGGCAGCAAAGCAGTTTGTGCGCTGTCTCTAACCGAGCTAGCGAGCTCAAAGAGTTTCAGCAGTCTCTGCTAATCTGGACCATTTTGGAATGAACCTGGAATCACAAAGCAGCACTTAGAGCTGGAGATCAGAAAAAGCCATAACTGCAAAGAAGAGGAGAGCAGATAGCAGTGCAGAGCAGTAACTTTTTCATCCAGTGCAACTAAACCTTTAAGAAAATGTACATCCACAGATTCAGCCAACATCTCAGAGAGCAAAGCATCAGTTTGTCAGTCCCATTCAGACCCAGAACAAAACCTAGAAACATTCTTGCTCACACGGCCAACATGCAAAGTGAGAATTATACACGTCCCTGCTACCACCCTCATCCACGCTAAGGCAAACGTCAGCCACCAGACCACTGAAAGTTGTGAGGGAAAGACTTCATCATCTCCTGCACAAAACGTATCTGTGGCTAACACAGCCCTTCTTTCAGAGCAGGAATACATTGCCTTCAGCAGCAACACATTTCATCACCAGGATCCAGTCTGTGTATGCAAAAGATACTCCAGACTGCCAAGTAATCTTGAGATAAAGGAGGAGAGTGCTGAGAAGGGACATTGAACCTCTGAGGGAAAGGGGTCAATGGAAACTTTGAGGAAGGGATGGGCTGAAAGCAGAGACAAAGAAGATAAAAAGATGTGGGAGTCCGACAGATTAGGAAAGAAAGGAAAAGAAGGAGTAAACATTTCAGGGACAAGTAAGTGATTTCTGGGTTTGTGGTTAACACACAGGACCATGACTCAGGAGCAAGTCACATGAATTCCCTCTGCTTTGATTCAGCTTATGTAAAAGTGAGAAGGGGAAGACATGACCAAAACAAAACAAACCCAAAACACCAAAAAAGCCCCTTTCAAAATGCCCCAAGATGCAGGGATTTAAGGTATATGTTGCTAAATCAGGTGGCAACACTCCTGGACAAGCACCACTGCCTAAGCATCATGTTCTATGGTTCTGTGTTCTCCACATGCCGTAGGAAAGCAGCCAAAGTGTTACCCCAACCGTGCCCACCATGCCATGCCTCTGCAGTCTAGCGGGGCGACACCGGGGCTTGGCTTCGCCTGTGCCACTTCCTGGGGGCCAGCAGTACCTGTGGCACTCAAACGCTGGTAAAAGACAGTAGTTAGTGTGTGCACAGCGATGCTAAAGATCTCTAAATTAAAACTACACCACTGTTGTGTTGGTGCTGTACAAATAACAAAAAATGGAAAAGAAGTGACACAGTGCCAAGGTCTCTCTACCTGGGTGCTCCAGCTATTGCTCTTTCACCTAAAACTACGTACTTGCCTAATCTTTTCACCTATTCACAGCCTAAAAATCTCACTCTGACACAGTAAAGTCACAATCTCTCAAGAATTTTAGTAAATAGAAATATAAATTAATATGGGGGCATAAAAGAAACCACCGTATTCCGAGCTGCTCTAAGGCACAGGGCTTCATTTTCCCTGCACAACTTTCCTCCTCTTCTTCTGCTCCTCAATAAATTATAAGTGCAAAAGCACACTAGTTCAGTGAACTAACTAAGACCTCACTAACTAAACAAAAAGCTCCATCGTTTGGAAAAGAGACTCGGACATACCACTGTACAGCTTTAGAGAACTCAGGAAATGTTTCAGTGATATTCAGCATCCCCAGAGACACTTAACTTCAGCTCATGAAAATACACTGGTGTCCAAAGCATGAAAATTACAATGGCTTCCTGCTCACACCCCCCACCCCCCGGGCTATGAATCTAATTTAAACAAGATGGCAGGGATCCAGCAGTAACCTACAGCCATAGATTAGAGCTGCTATCCTGAGCAAACACACCAGACGTTTAGCTGGGACCACGGCAACGCAACACATTCCTTCATTTTCATTTAATTATGCCAACCCACCCCCACTCCCTCCACCTCAGCGCGGTTTTCCAGTCTGAAAACCTGGCGTCCCATTGTGCTTTTGGTTCCACCTCATTGCAGACAAGCTCTACTGGTTGTAATCTATCCTCTAGTTATCAAGGTGATATTGGGAATTTGGCTTTCCTAGATGAAATTGTCTTTTAAAGCTGTCTTTGTATTTTGTAGTCCTGTGGCTGGGAAAAAACAGCAGAGGAAGGAAGCACTACAGCTCCCGTGAAAATACTGAAGCACTGAAAGACAGAGATAAAGCTCCCTCCCTCTCAGCTCTGCACCAGGCTCTGCACCGCGCAGGGCCAGCTGTCTTCTGTGAGAGCCAGCTGACAGGGCACCTCCAAAGAATAGTTTGAAATTCTCTCTGCACAACACTTGCACATCCCAGTTTATCTTGGGAGCCCCATGATGTTATACACAGACTCTGAACGCTTCTGTGCTTGATTGAGGTTCTCCTCCTCCTCTACTCTGCTCTGCCCTGGTGAGGCTGCATCTGGAATATTGTGTCCAGTTCTGGGCCCCACAGTTCAAGAAGGACAGGGAACTGCTGGAGAGAGTCCAGCGCAGAGCCACCAAGATGATGAAGGGAGTGGAGCATCTCCCTGCTGAGGAAAGGCTGAGGGAGCTGGGGCTCTTTAGCTTGGAGAAGAGGAGACTGAGGGGTGACCTCATTAATGTTTATAAATATGTAAAGTGCAAATGTCAGGAGGACGGAGCCAGGCTCTTCTCAGTGATGCCCAATGGTAGGACAAGGGGCAATGGGTGTGAGCTGGAACACAGGGGGTTCCATTTAAACCTAAGGAAAAACTGTTTCACTATGAGGGTGCCGGAGCCCTGGGACAGGCTGCCCAGAGAGGGTGTGGAGTCTCCATCTCTGGAGATGTTCCAACCCACCTGGACACTTTCCTGTGCAACCTGGTGTAGGGACCCTGCTTTGGCAGGGGGGTTGGACTGGATGATCTCCTGAGGTCCCTTCCAACCCCACCATTCTGGGATTCACTGCACCTAATATCACACATTACCAAGAACACATGGTAAGGAAGCCACTCAGCTAACAGATGAGAGTGCTAATAGGGATGCATTACTGAAAAGAAATTCAACACTTTCAATTCTCTTTCGTTGCATGTGACGTACACAGCTTGTTGGCTTGGTGTTTGGGAACGTGTCATTTTCAAATATGCATATATTTTACCCATAATGTTTTGCAGACTGAAATCTGTGGCTAAGGATATTTTAGGAAAAGGGCTCCAACTTGAGCTGAGCTGGAAAACTGCACAGCGTCTCTGTGAAGAGCAGTACCAAGGATGCCAGAGACAATCAAGATGGAAGAGAAGATGGGCTACAGAACAACAAGTTACCATCTCTTCGTGAATACAAGCAGCCTGTTCACACTTGTAACAGAGGGTAACAACACTGTGCATCACAGCTCCTGTTTGTGGCTTGTTCTCAGTCTCGTAGCTGCCTTCAGCTTGCACAGACCAGTCTCTGCTGAACACCCAAGGTTCAAACCTTGCTGTCAGCCTGGGGTCAGGGTGAATGAGGTGTCAGACATCCTGCTTAGCCACATCAGTAGGGATCCACCAACACCCTCCACAAAACAGACTTGCAGAAGTCCCTCTGTTTCTGGTGGAGCTCCCTGCGCAGGCTGCCTCCGAGTTTTACTCAGTTTTAGCTCAAAATGTCCTACCATGGGAAGTTCTTTAGCAGGGCTGAAGGACTGGGGTCAGATCAGAACCAGGGAGGACATCATAACCCATTCCCCCATGTGAGCTAGGCTCATCTGAACAGTCAATATCCACATGGTAGGATGACAAATAGTATAAAAATAAATCTCAGGGACTGTTATTTGGACAGTGAGCTCCAGAGTAGGAAAAAGTCAGAAAGCAGAGAGCATCTCGCTTGACTTCATACCTCCTAAATTCAAGGCTTCAACTAAACTGACCTTTGCTCCCTCTGCAGCCAGTGAAAGCAAATAAGACCTCCAAAGAGTATTTAAAAATTCACAAGTGATGATTTGCTCCATAAAGGTGCCAATCTCTCTCTCTGAATTACAGAAAGAGCCACTGGGTAGCTAGCCTCTCAGCTGAAGTTCTTCAGTTAAGTGTCTAAAGTGAGATGGGATGAATCCTGTCCCCAATGTCATGGCTTCACATATCTTGACACGAAACCATGATCCCGCTCAAGTGCTTCAGGAACATGAAGTCATTGTGCTTCTCCTCTGGCAAAACCAGGGCAAAGCTCAGCTCACATTTACAGTTACCAAAGGAATAGGTTGCACATGCTCTTCAAAAGGCAACAAGAGAAGTTTAACCACAGCCCGCAAGGGGATATGTGTAACCTAAACCACTCTGATCCCACTTAAAAATATAACATTGCAAACTATCCCAATACAAAATGCAAATCTTGGACCTAGAGTTCACCCAACAATTGCATAGATTCAATTCACAACAGGCAGAACTGAAGGATCTCAGAAATCAGATCCGAGAGCAACACACCTAAACCAGAGAATCCTAAACACTGGCAGTACTGAGAAAAATGAATTATATTCAACAACATAATTGAAGTGTAAGACACATTCTCCCTGGCAGTAGTAAAGAAAGCGTATGAAGCAGCCAGCCTAGAGCACATTTCATTAAATCT
Organism: Antrostomus carolinensis; assembly: GCF_000700745.2. Classification (NCBI taxonomy): domain Eukaryota; kingdom Metazoa; phylum Chordata; class Aves; order Caprimulgiformes; family Caprimulgidae; genus Antrostomus; species Antrostomus carolinensis. The sequence goes on from NW_010289265.1 coordinate 50,999, forward strand.
ATTCTATTTCTTCTAACAAAACTGTTCATTATCAAGGCACAGTGAGCCAATCAAGTAACACCATCAGTCTCTTTCAACAAAGAAATTGTTTTGCCATTTGCAAACTGAAAAACATGTGTTCCCAATATTCTCTCTGATGTATGCATCGTCTTCAAAACCAAAGCCCAGAGCATATGCCAAAAATCAAGTCATTGATTGGAAAATATATACCAACTGGCATCTGGGGGCTTTCTCCATCTAAAAGGTTCCTCCTGTCATTCTTTAGGCCACATTCAAAATCCATTAACTAAATGAAATATCTGCTCCTTTTCCATACTCCTTAATCCAGCTTATCCAGATCCTCAGCTGACTGAATTGAATCCACCCTAGTACAAAATCCAAGCAGCTTCCAACACATCCATAGAGGAAGTGTAAAGCACAAGTCAGAGGAAGACTTCAGAGACGCATACCTCAAGCCCACATGGCATAACGGAAAGAGCTCTGAAAGTTCCTAACAAGTCGGTACAGCAGGATGAAGAACATCAGAGACACATAACAAAGCACCAACCTAACACAAACTCATTTTGCTCACTGTTGGTTAAGAAAAGTTCAAGCACAATTTGTACCAGCAAATGGAGCTCCATCACCCCATGCCCCCTGCACAGGACAAGTATTGGCTGCCCTCCTGCAGTTAACACATGACCCAGCTCTGCATCACACGACCCAGAGCTTTCCAAAGGCACCCAGAGGTGTCCCTCACCAGATCCAAAGCAAGGTGGTACTGCTGGATGGTGGGGCAGCACATGCAGCAGGGGTTAAGGATCACAGTTTCAGCAGCCTTCAGTTCTTGGGTTTTTTCCTTCACCCTCCTCTGAGAAGCTCCTCTCTTCAGCAAAGGCTTTTCCTATTCATTCCCCACCACAGAAGGCATTGGTCCTCACAGTGATCTTCTAGCATGGCTGCTTTAGAAGAGCAAGGTTGGCATTTCAAGAGGCGGATATTCTCCAGTGAACCTCCTTGTCAATTTCCCTCTGTTTATTTCACTGACAATTCCTCTTACAATTAACATTATTTCGTCAATTAAAGTGAGATAAAGATGTACATCACATTTATGCCTCTACTCTGCACTGGTGCAGCCTCACCTCCAGTACTGGGGGCAGTTTGGGCACCACAGGAGAAAAAGGATCTAAAGCTGCTGGA
>NW_010289265.1:52377-55560 GCF_000700745.2 Antrostomus carolinensis
AGGGTGAGGTTGGCCATGAGGAAAAGGTTCTTGAGGCAGAGGGTGGTGGAGCACTGGAACAGGCTCCCCAGGGAGGTGCTCATGGCACCAAGCCTGACAAGATTCCAGCAGCATTTGGCCAAGGCCCTCAGGGTCCTGGTCTGAATGTTGGGATTGTCCTGTGCAGGGACAGGAGTTGGACTCAATGATCCTTGTGGGTCCTTCCAACTCACAACATTCTACGATTCTATGATTCTCAGAACAAAACGATTTTCTCCAGATGAGAAGGAGACAGAATATATCAATCTCAGGGAGGGACAGTGTAGTCACAGCTTAAAAGCACTTGAGGATCTGCATCAAATGTCTATAAATCATTAGAAAATAGATCTGTGGGCATTTAAGCCAATTCAGTAGATGCATACATCATCAGAAATTTCTCTTTTCTTACCATACTCCCATCAAGACTCACCACCAGTATGGCTTATTGTTAAACAGCTATTGTCATGAACAGGATTCACCTGGCTTCTGTACATGACTGCTGAAACACAAACTACTGCAACATGTGAGAAATAAATTGAAAGTGTGGGGGAAGGAGAATGGACGAAGTCAGAAGAGTACAAATTCAGCTCTTAGGCTGTTGGTATCCACCTTCTCCCCACTGCTCCCAGTTATCAGACATTGCTGCCTTAAATGAGAGTAACTATTGTTCCTCTGCTGCTTCAGCTTCAGCAGATCCTCCTTCCACACTGTGTTTCAGAGGGATTAAACCACATCCACTGCTCAGGTAACTCAGGACGTGGAGAAATATGCTGTGCAGCCACTTTCTATCTGGAGCAAGGGTTCGCTGGTTTTTTAGTTTAACTGACACCAGCTTCATCTGGTTCAATATTGTGTGATATTTACTTTGAGACCAATCAGGAAATAGCTAAAGTAGCAGAAATAATGGGCTGGGAACCTCTCACGGGAAGGGAAGGGCAAGTCTTTTTGCTCAGAACAGCAGCAGCTGAAAGACCAACCAGAGCTTCATGCTGTCACCGCGTGGTTTTGTGCTGCTCTTCAAACGTGTACTTTATGATGTACACCCACGCTCCTACACTGACATCCCCAAGAACACTGACAAATGCCTTCCCAACAGGTTCAGTTCACTGCAAATCACCTAAAGACACAAGCGTATCTGGAGTGGAAGGTACAGAACACGCACGCCACACTTCCCTTCTCAGCAAGGTGTGTGTGTGTGATCCTCCAGCACAATCCACGTGTTGCTATCGACTAGTCTTCAGAAGACACAACAGTAGTAAGTGAAATGAAGGAAAATCTACTACTCTGAGAAGTTAAAGAGTTGTTCAGGTGCATGGACTGCTATTTGAGAAACAATAGATGAAGTATCCTCTGTGTAAACTCCAGAAGCTCTAGAGAACAGGCTACACTGCTAAACAGCAAGCCTCATTTGCTAATCAACATCAGCAATAATTATTGGGACAGAGTAACGCTGGGATGCATTACTAATGAGCTACAGAGCTTTTCACATCATTGTCACCACTTGGAGCTGGGGATAGCACAGCAAAACAGAACAAGTAGCTTCTGTGTAAGTTCAGTAGGCAGCAGTTTCAAACATAACATGAAAAATAACTCATAATGCAAAGCAGAAGAGAAAGACATATTTGGGGCATTGTCACTTTTTTCCCTAAGGAAAAGACAATCTCCATTGTATCTTCAAATAAAAACAGGGATGAAATCCTTTCCCTTGCAAAAAAAAAGATTCAAGAATCAGTGGGAAAATTTGTTATGCATACCTTCAGGGCTGGACAGGCAGAGCTAAACCAGCAAAGAATAAGCTGCCAGTGATGTTCTAACAGGCTTTTGGATGATGTTACATTTCTGCCCTGTCTCAAAGACTCTGGAGCTTCTGGCAATGTGGTCTTCTGTAATCTACATAGACATCTGCTTTCTGAAGGACTTCAGTTAAATCCTTCCAGAGGATCAAGGATACAGCCACGTAATGACATAGAATTGATTTGATAGATACTACAATGTCTCCACTAAGGACAACAATAAGGTTTCAAATCTCTCATTGCACATACAGTGAGGACTGTCATCACAGGAGTCTCAACAGAGACAGAAAACATCTGTAGGTGCTTTAGACTTCACCCTTATCAACTAGGAGTTACTCACCATTATATAGTATTGGTGATTGTCATTTAACTGATGAGAGTAACAATAAAACTTATTAGTAGTAACGACAGTAAAGAGGCAGCATCTGAGCCTTAAGGAAACAGAGTATTTCCTGCCGAAATTCTCAACGGTGAAATAATAAGTAATAGTAACACTTCAACAGTTATGGCACAAAAGGGCAGATTTAACAGTTATTGTGCCCAGTTCTGTTTATCATTTGCCTTCAGACATACCCAGACAGCACTGAACAGTTGTAAATTTACACTGAAACTCCTAAAACATAAAAGAAAAACTCCACACTTGGACATGCACTTATTATTGCTGTCACTATATGTCTAAGGAAGGCCAAAATAAACCAAACCCAAAAAAACCTTACACAACCCTGAGTTTTTCAGAAAGGATTTTTACAAGTTTCTGAGGCCAAAGAACACTACTCTGTGACAATGACCTGATATTCTGCAACACTACTGCACCAGAACGGGGAGACCAGACTTGTTAAATTAGCACATTTTTCTCCCACTTTGGATTTTAGGAATAATATAAAGCCCACTCCACTCTCAAAATAAAACAACTATTTGAATTAAGTTGAAAGAATAATTTTCTTTGCCTCTGACCTTACGCTTGCCAAACAGAGCTGGGGCAACTCTTCTCTTTCCTTCCTATAAAAACTATGGGATTTAGCTAAGTACCCAGTGTTTGCAAAACACCTGCCCACAGGAACTTCATTGGCAAGCAGTTTATTCCTCCTTGCCAGCCTAATAATTTCTCTAGTTCAAATACCAGACAGCTTTTAAACAGTTTGAACTTCTGAGGAAGTTAAGGAGACCCACTGAATATGGACAGGAAGAGCTGCTGCCCAAAGACAAGCAGACCTAACCACAATGCACCAAGTCCTCGGTTCCCACCGGCCAGAGTTTCCCATTTCCATCTCACTCTGTGGTTTGCGGATTACAACAGAATCTGACTGGTGGGGTTGGAAGGGACCTCAGGAGATCATCCAGTCCAACCCCCCTGACAAAGCAGGTTCCCTAC
>NW_010289265.1:55720-62510 GCF_000700745.2 Antrostomus carolinensis
CCCCTTGTCCTGTCACTGGGCACCACTGAGCAGAGTCTGGCCCCATCCTCTTGACACCCGCCCTTTAGGTATTGATCAGCAGTGATAAGATCCCCTCTCAGGCTGCTCTTCTCCAGGCTAAACAGACCCAGATGTCTCAGCCTTTCTTCATCAGAGAGATGCTCCAGGCCCCTCATCAGCTTCCTAGCCCTCCACTGGACTCTCTGCAGTAATTCCTGGTCTGGGAAGTAAGTGTTTTCTTAAACTGGGGGGCCCAGAACTGGACACAGCACTCCAGATGTGGCCTCACTTGGGCACAGCAGAGAGGGAGGAGAACTTCGGGAGCTGGGTCTCTTTGGCTTGGAGAAGAGGAGACTGAGGGGTGACCTCATTAATGTTTACAAATATGTTAAGGGTGAATGCCAGGAGGATGGAGCCAGGCTCTTCTCAGTGATGCCCAATGGTAGGACAAGGGGCAATGGGTGTGAGCTGGAACACAGGAGGTTCTGCTTAAACTTGAGAAGAAACTTCTTTACAGCGAGGGTGCCAGAGCCCTGGGACAGGCTGCCCAGGGAGGGTGTGGAGTCTCCTTCTCTGGAGACATTCAAGACCCGCCTGGATGCCTTCCTGTGTGATCTCATTTAGGTTCCTGCTCTGGCAGGGGGACTGGACTGGATGATCTTTTGAGGTCCCTTCCAATCCCCAACATTCTGTGATTCTGTGTGATTCTGTGATTCCCTCGACCTGCTGGCCACACTCTTCTGAACGCCCTCCAGGAGACCATTTGCCTTCCTGGCTATGCAGGCCCATTACTGGCTCATGGTGAACCTGCTGCTCACCAGCACTCCCAGGTCCTTCTCCACAGAGCTGCTTTCCAGATTGACACAGACCATCACAAGGTCTGTCCAGGACTCATGCACTTCAGCAACCCACTGAATCTTTCTCTTTCTTGAGCAAGAGATATACTGTCAAACACTGGCAATATCCTGCCCACCACCTCTTCTCTAACCCCTCTAGTTCCATCACACTGTATTCAAAACTCAATCAGAAACCACTGCACTACAACCACACAGTGTTGAATGTCACCCACCAAGGTACTAAGGAAGCTTATACCCCACCAGAGCATGGTTTATAACAGACCAGCCTCAAACAAGCACTATTACTTACCCACCAACTGGTCTACGTGACCCCCAGAATGAGAACGAACCACGAGGGAACGGCACACTGCAGGAGTCCCCGTCCCTGGTACCCCACTTCTGCGGTGCTGGCAAATTCAGACACCAGTACAAAACACCATGTTTCCCTTAAACTTGTCCTCTCTGCTTTGGAAACTACTGCCATTCACTTTCTCCACAGCCATGTTCCTGTTCTTTCATAAAACTAATACCAAGTCTTGAAGCATTTTTTCCCCCACCTAAAGGAACCAGAGGGAATGCTGAAGACAATGACATTCTGCTTCAGGTTATACCAGAAGGACCATTCAACTTCTCCCAAGTGGGAAGGTGGTTTTATATACACTCAGCCTTTGCCTGTAATAGACATCCATAAATCTGAGAGTAAAGCCTGAGGCCAAAGACCTCAAGCGAGAGAACACAAGAGGGTAAGCGCAGGGTAACGCTGGGAGGAAAACTATCAGGAGAGCCTGATGGAAGAAACCTGCTGCACAGTGAAGAGGCGGTGATGTTGTCCACCTGTAGATACAGGAACGACAAAGCGGTGGCTCATATTGGGAAGGCTGGCCATGCAGCCACAGCAGCTGAATTAAAAACAGGAGGAATTTCAGCTGAGCAGGGGTGGGCATTTCATTGCTACACTCAGAGGACAATTCATTCTTCATCACTCACTAGTGTCTTTTTCAAGACAGGAGCCAACACATGAAGGAAAGCTTATACTTCTCCATTTCTGCACACAGTTTTCCATCTCTAGTATCCATCTGCATAACCACAGAACTTTTTATATCAGGAAGTATGAAAAATTTTAATTCCATTAAAAGTCTAATTTTAATTTGTTATGTTCCTCCTCTGGAAAAAACATTATTTCTTGTTCATATCTTCTAAAGAACTATAAAACCTGCAAAACCCAAAGTTCTCAGACCTTTCAAACGACCTTCTGAACTTGTTCCAAGCTAGCATGCAGCTCAGCAGCCTAACTGTTGTTACGGGTACAACACTGCAAGTCTGTTAAACACAGGAGACCCCAGGTTATAAAGTTAAAACATAATGTGCCTTTACTCTGTGATATAATCAGAGCTTTACTCTCAAAAAAGAGGAGTGGTATCAAGGAGGAAAAAAACAACACTGTATTTCTAGTTCTCCTACACATTTACTATGTGACCCCAGGTGGATGACTTCAGTTCAATACTATTTTCCCATCTGAACAGAGCAGTATTAAGTTTTTTCCCTGTTCTCACACAGGCAATATGTTGCCCATCTGATTTGTAAGAAAAAGGGTCAGGAGATGCTCGTACCAGAGATCTGTAGACATGCAGAGTATTAACAGGCAAATACCATCCCATGCACTAGGAAGTCCAGAGGTTATATACTCCCTTCATTTTCCTTGTAATTAAAATTAATTACTGGAGTTTGGTCTATAAAATAGTCATTCACACCAAAGGAATGCTTGATTAAATCACACAGAGCCAGGGTTATTACTGGTATAATTCCATTAGCTTTACAGACAAATGCTAGGGATGAATTTGTCCTCTTAGGCTTATTTTCCATTCCAAAATTCCTTAATGGCATAAAGAAAAAAAAACAGAAAAGCTGGCCACAGATGTTAAATAAAGACATTCTGAGTCCAATCCCATTTCCACAGGATACAATGGGAGTTAGTTAGTAGGAGATCAGGACCCATAACACGCAACTACAAAAGCATTTGATGATCTTAAGCTTTAGCTCCAATTCAAAATTTTCCTGTGCCAACTCTTCTTAATTTGGGAGATTTTTCTTTTTTTTTCATTTTTTCCATTGAACACAAGTCTGGCAAGAGATGTCTTTGTCAACAGCCCTTTTCACTACCTACAAAATTTCTGTGATCAGGTTTAGGCATTAAAAAGAAAAAAAATAAAATAAACAACACTAGCAAAATTCCTGTGATCAGTTAAAGCATTGCACATCCTTATACATGAAGCAGAATCCAAAACAAAAGGCTTTTTCAAAATGGAGATCTCAGCATACCACCAGACAGTACAGCGCTGCCAGGATGGGACACCCACTACAAATTTTTTTTCTGTAGGTCATAAGTCTGGGCTTTGCCAAAACCTCAAGTTTAATACTAAAAAAATATACTTGTTAATTATGACTGTTTTACCAAAATACCATAGTCTGAGCCAAATACCATTGCAGTAGTCATAACTACATTTAAATTGAGCACCAAAGACCACGACGTGTTGGCATATCACAATAGAGCAACAATATGCAGCACCTGGGTAGCAGTTCAGTCCAGTGGATTACAGGAGGATTTTTAAATAGTTCCAGATATCTATAATACAGATGTACCTTGTGCGATGTCAAGGACTCTTCCAAGACAGATTCTTGTGTGGTTCTGGTGAACACACTCTCCTTGTCAACAACACTTTATGCTGCTTAGGAAGCTGCTTCACTAATTAGTACTAATCAAGCAGTACTGCAAAGTGAATGATTGGGGCACTGCTCAGCACATACTGCGCAACATAAATTAGGAAGACATTGGAGTTAAAAGCCAAATCCACAACTTTAAATATTCATTACCTATCAATAAACAGTGTATCTGGATCAGGACAACTTTATACAAGAGAAGCTCCTTGGAGCTGAGGTCCAACTCTGTGTAGAGTCTCTTGTCTCATGGACCACAGCACCTCACAAAAACACCAAGAAGGATTTGCCTGTGGGGCAGCTACATATATAAAGCTCTTTTTTTTTTTTTTTTTTATAAAAAATATCAGTTGAGCAAATAACCAGACAACATAGGGGGAAAAAAATAATCTCATGCTCATCAATTCAGTTGAGCAACCTTTAGCAAGAACAACACTGGGTAAGTGAAGTGGACACTGTGAAATACAAGTCAAATAGTGTTTTTTATTAGATTTTTGAGAAAAATTAGTTCTCTATAGATTAGAAAAAGATGTTGAAGAACTGGTCACAACAGTATTTCTTGCATTTTCAAGTGCCTAGGCTAAGTCATCATCAGATATAAGACACTAGATTACCAGCAGTCTCAACTACCACAGCCACACAATTTGAGACACTGTACTGTGGTGTGTCCTTCTAATTTTAAGACAGACATAGAAAAGAGTTTTCAGAAATTAAGATAAAATGAAGTTTAAAATTATACATTCACCATTTTCTGATGGCTTTATGACCTAACAAGTTATCCATCATGCAAAAAATTAAGGCCCCCTCTGGCTGCTCAGGGAAGCTGGATTTCCAGAGGGAGACATGTAACAGGATACACCAATATATGTTTGCCAGCAGCTCTTTGTTGTATCGGTCAGCTCTCTGCAGGTTTAAGTTTCAGTTGCTCTACTGAATGCAATTTAACATTTGCCAAGGAAAGGGATCTCCTGCAGAAAGAGCAGGAATAGGAAGCAAGAAAACTGGGAGGGCAAAAAATGTGAATCAAGCAGAAGAAGGTGACAGCGGATTTGTTGCTAGTGATGTACGCACAGAGCAAGAAGGTAACAGAACAAAGACCCTGGATAGCCAGTGGAAGCAAGAGTCAGAGAGATGGGAGATAGGAATGAAGTGGGAAAAGTGTGCCAAAGAAAAACTGAATGAGGAAGAGAACATGTGGGATGAGGAAGGAAAAAGTAGATTCTGAAACAAAGGATTTGAAAGTGGCCTGTGATGAAAGCTAAGCTTTGGAACTACCAGTGATATAAAAGCTGGAACACAGCTGAGGATGCACAAGAACAAGGGACCATCCACACAAACCTGCAAACTGGAAGTGCACCACACAGCATCATCTTCTGGCTCTCATGGTTGGTTTAGATAACCATGCCTTCTGAAAAAGAGAACTATCAACTCTTCTAGTGGATCGCTTTGGTAAGTGGAAAGGGATCAAAGTGTGATTACAGAGAGAAAATAAAAACAAACACTCCTGACCCATCATTTTGATTTTCTGCCCCATCCAATGAGAACTACCAGCTTCATTTTCCAAAAGGATATAGAAGAGTTCTAGGCTCTACACTTGACCGGAGAACTACCAGCTTGATTTTCCAAAAGTATATAGAAGAGTTCTAGGCTCTACACTTGACCAAAGTCTTTTCCTTCTTGCTTACTTCTGTGGCCTGATGCTTTATAAGTCCCACGTATGTTTGTTCCATAAAATAACAGAAAGGTAAAGGGGAAAGGGGGGGAAGACATAAAACAAAAAACAAAACTGCTACCAAAAGCGAAAACAGTAAGGTACATAAACAGACCCTTTTGTGACAGGACACTGATACCACAGTGATGGACTCTTTATAAGAAAAAACAACAACAAACAAACAGAGAACCTATCAAGGTTACAGATAAACAAAACAGCAAAATCTGCAAAGACAAGTTTTCCTCTAATTTTCCAAGCACGTGGTTTAAGGTATTTATAACAATAGCAAACACGTATCTTGTAAGCGGAAGGGGACTGAGGGGAAAGAGAAGAGGTGTCTGTTTTCATTTGATGACATCCCTGGAAAAACTGAACTCTTAAGAACTGACTTCTGGAAGATCATACTCTGAGATATTCCATGGAAACTAGAACCAGAAAGGTAATTTTCAAGGGCTTTTTCCTGCTCTTTGATTTTATTTTTTTTAAAGGAATTTTTACTGCACAGTACAGCACACATCACCAGCCTGGGGCATCCTGTTCCTATTTCCTCTTCAAGTCACCAGAAAGTATTTGACAAGGAAAGAGGAAGAAAGCCAGAGAAAAGGGATAGGCAGGGAATAGAAAACAGATGCTGGAAGAGAGGATGCACGATGCACAGCAGAAAGAAAAAGAAGTAAAAAGAGGGAAAGAAATTAAGAACCCAAACCAAAAAAGACACCATGTAAAGCTTCTGGATTGAATATTTCAGTGCAAGTTTCCGACTGTAAGTGTGGAACGAGACCAGAGCAAAACTGCAACTGTACTGTGTATGCTGATGAGTGCATTCCCATAGAAGGGCACTGGGAAAACCTGAGTAGCTTCCTTACCGGTATACGTGTTCTCTACCAGGAGAGGCTCACTGAAGCCGCTTCAGCTCCTCGTAGAATTATCATGAGGAGCATTTGATGCCCTGAACTACTCGTCGGTGCATACAGCGTGCTTACAGTCCACTTCAGTTTACCCTGAAGCCTTTTAGAAGGTTTGCTGGTATTTGTCAGCATGGAGACAGAGAGGGGGTTCAGAAAGCCTTACTGGTAAGTTACCGTGTGGGAAGCACGGCCAAGCTGTGACAGGAACACTCCCCGGGAAGCGCAGGAAACCCACAATTTTATACAAGCCTGCTCTGAGCAGGGGCTCCTCCGCTGCCCTGCCCGGGCTCCCCGGCTCCTCTGCCCGGGCTCCTCCGCTGCCCTGCCCGGGCTCCCCCGGCTCATCTGCCAGGGCTCGCCCGGCTCCCCTCCGCTGCCAACTCAGCGCCTGCCGCGCTTCAGGAGATGGCGGCGGAGACCCCGCATCCCGCCCGGCTCCCGCCCGGGAGAATTCCCTACCTGGATCGTGGAAAGGCACCAAGGCGAAGTTGTACAGCGGTCTCTTGGGTCTTTTTAGCGATGTTTCCAGGATCTTGGATGCGCCCTCGATAACTTGCACCAGGTCGTCGTACATGGAGCCGGTCACATCAAACACGAAGGCCAGGGTGGAGGCTCCCTCC
>NW_010289266.1:0-41846 GCF_000700745.2 Antrostomus carolinensis
AAAAAAAAAAAAATAGTTGCAAGTTCTCCAGGTATTTTGCTAGGTAGTGAGACAATGCCTTATTTAAACATCATGTTTACTAAGAGAAGCCACATGCTTATTTTAGATTTGTACTTTGCAGTAGCCATAATTTTATGTAATGCAAAATCAGTAAAGCTAACACTCTTCAGCCTGTAGTGACTGTGGAAAACATGTTTTATGAGACATTTTCTGTCCTCCTACCTATAATAGCTGAGCTGGTGGAAGTAACACATACTTAAAAAGAGACTTATCTTTCTGTACACTGTAGGGATTGCCACCTCTTGCTTTCAAGGTAATCCTGTAGCTTCTTGCTGTACAGCTTCCTTGCTACCCAGGAAGGGGGGGAATCCATTTATGTGAAAGGTTATATGATCTGTGCTAAGTGCGAGGTCAGGCTGTGGTCTGTTCCAAGAAAGAACTTAAAATCTATGTCTTACTCTTAATGTGTTTGATGGGTTCAGCAAGATGCTTCATTTGCAGTTACAATATAGTGGTGAGAGTAAGATCAATCTTTGTAGCTGGATCCAGTTATGGGGTGTGTGTTCAATGGAAAGGCATTATCAGGAAAGACCTTTTGTCACTAATTTCTTGTGTGTGTATGTGTACATACTAAGACATGTATCCTGCAGGATGCACGATTCTGCAGCCTCTCCTGAACCTGTTGCAAATTACGTGTTTTTCTATTGTAGGCACCAAGTTGGTTGGAAGGATGTTCCATCTTTCTATGAGAGGAGATACAGTGGATATTATAAGTGACAAAATAATGGTTAGAAAGTATTTGCACTTGAGTTTGAGATAAATAAAAATTACATTCTATATGAGCAATTCATAAATTATAAAACATTAATAAAAGATATTATTCATGAAAAGAAAAAATATCTTACAGAAATATTGAAATCTAAATCTAGTGCAAAGATGAATAGAGAAGAGTTGCATAGTTCTGTACATTTTGCTTAATTGTGTTTGTTGAAAGGATATCATTTTCTCTTTAAATCACAGGCTTTGAAAAAGCTCTGGTAATTTTTTTTTTTTCAGATATTTAACCTTTAGAATTTTTAAGTCCTTTAGTAACGATCTCAATTTCCCCCCTGTAATTTAGGAAAATTATAAAATTACAGATTTTTAAAATAGCTCTGTACACCTCCACAGTGTATCTCAAGACACATTGAGCTGTCTACGTGGGTCTAACGTTCAGGTAGCTGACTTGAGTTTGGTACAAAGGTTGCTGGCAGAGGCTAAAGAAAGCCATTTAATTAACAGGCTTTTCACTGAATCTTGCTGGAAGCTGCCTTTGTCACATGCTAAATCTCATCAGCCCCTGAAAGCTAACAGGGAGCTACACTGCAGTTGATAGAGAAAAAAATCACTCAGTTCTTCAGCATCACCAACTGTAGTGATCTGCAGACAAATTCTTAGGCAAACAATAATTACACAGTGATGAAATCCATATTCATCATGTGTTGGCAGTTCTTATATGGCCTATGAGCAACAAAATCACATCTCTGTTTCTTTCAGTGTGTGCAAACAAATGTGTGAGAACAAAAGCTGAATTTCTCTTTCATAGAGGCAAACTGGCAGCTGGGGTTAAGGAGAATCTGCTGTTCTTCTGGGTATCACAACTCATTGATGCTTCTGGGTCTCTTAATCAACTACTGTGCACCTCTAGGTCAGTCTTTGTGTGTTTGTCTGTAACCTCGGATATTAACTCATCCATTTCTGTCTTATCCAAAAGTGTTCAGGAAGGAAATGTGTGTAGCTCTGCTTCTAAACAGTATTATGTGATACTCAGGTTTGGTTCTGTCACCAGTGTTGACTTTATGCAACAAATGTGTCAGCTACAAAGCTTCCATTTTAAAAAGTTTGGGAGTTACACTAAATTTTCCCAGTGAAAAGTAGACCCATTTAATAAGCAAATTAAAAAATCATGGTATTAGAAGGGCTTCTAAGGTTGCTTCATCATGTAAAGATTTATGACAAATCTAAATCTTTGTCTTGGTCCAGATGGAGCTATAGTCTATCAAAGAGAACATGACTTTAGTGTATTTAACAGTATTTAGCAGGAATTTCTGTTCCTTGGTTTTTCAAAGCGGTTCATACAGAACAAGAGTAGCGTTGCCTGTACTGAATGGAGGATACCAACATCTTTGGTTCAGGAATATGCAAGTCTTGTCTGGCTGAGGCTCCTTAGGAGAACTTGTCTGCACAGTAAGCTTTTCTAACATTATTCTTATGTACTGTGTTTTTCAGTAATGAGGTGATTGTGAAAAAGATGCATTTTTTTAATTACAGACATTATTCATCAGGACAAATAAATGTTTTCATGAGATAGTTATTTGGTGTAGCCATTAGTAATGCCAAATGTTAAGGTCTCTTTAGAGCTTCAGATCCTTGATATTGACCTTGCAGGCGGCATTTTTAAAGAAGCAGTAACATGGACTGTTTCCTCAAAAACTTTTTAAGACTCAAAATTATCAGATAACCTTGTGACAGAGAAAGGATATCACCATAGCAGCTGAAAAACAAACTGCCAATATACAGAGTTCTTAAATAAAAAAATAAATATGTTGGATTAGATTCCCTCAAGACTAAACTTGGTCGTTTATCTACAGTGTAGGTGCTGCATACATAGCAGTAGTTTCAGCTTCCTACCTGCATGTGCACTCTGCAATCTGAAGGACATCATTCTGGAAAATCAAGGTTGGTTATGCATTGGACCACCTGTTGCAACTCAGTCTGCTTGGTGTATCTTTTAATTTTTTTTAGTCAGAAAAATTGGATACTAATAATAATAGTATCTATAATAATAGAAATAACTCAGCAAGTTACTGAAGCAAAATTGTAACTTTTATGATAAAGTAAATGTATGAATGGTATCTTTGATGCATACACAATCTTGAGAGAGATGATTCAGAACCAGAGGATCTGCAGTGTTTAGAAATTAAACTTCTAAATACTTGAAGTAAACAGATCACTGATGAGTATATGCACAGCTCAAGAAATGATTAAAAACGTTTTGCTTTTATCCCATCTACTAGAAGCAGGCAGGAAAGGACCTAAACATTATTTCAAACAGACTTATTTTTAAATTCTTATTTCAATCTAGATATGAAAAGTTGAAGAAGAATGAACTGTAACCCCATACCACATAATATTAATAATATTATATTAATGAGATAATTATAATACCTCATTACACATCTTTCATGACATATTTCATCGAATTTCTTGCAGAAAATGTACAATGTACATTGCAAAGTTGGCAGTGTCGATGATTCAGTTCTGAGCACCATCTAATACCACATCTGAAATGGATGTATCTGACTTTATATGCTGAGCACACTTCTGAATAAAGTATTCCTTCCCAGACATCAGACAGCAGTCTGTCACTGCTTTTAATCTAAGTACATAAAAGAATTATATAGAAGGGCAAGTATAATCATTTGTACGGATAATAAGGAATCTGAACAGAACTGCTTCACTCTTAAGTTATAAGATGATACGGAAGGAGAATGAGTTACATAATAGCAGCTATAAGTCAGAATAAAGGAAAAGTCTCCTCGGGGGTGATATTAACATTTACAAGAATAAGAATAGACTTTTAAAGGTAGTCTGGCGGAGCGCCAAACACCAGCTCCCATTGTCTTTCTGAAAAGCATGGGCACTGACCTGCCTTCCAAAACAGAGAACTTGAAAAATACATGCATAATTGATTTTAAAAGCCATCCAGAATATATTTCCTTTCCATGTGGAAATAGAGACGTCAGAGAGTAAATGGGATAAAAGGATATATCCAGCTTTTCAAATCTAACCCAGGCATTACTCCTTTCCTAGTATTCCTCTGGGCATACTCTCCAGCTCAGCGATAAAACAAAAATAATAATACTGGAACTCACTGAACCTGGAAACTCATGAATGATAAGAAATGTTTGCTTAAACAACTCTGCATTGGCTTCACTTGTAATTGTGTTTTCTCCCAATGAACACCCCGTTATAATGTTGTCTTCACTCTCCGTGCCAGTATCTGAAGACAGCTGTATGCGAGACTTCCTCAGATTTTGAATTCCTTTTCCCAGTCCTATTGTGACTGCACGCTAATGTATTAACATTGTCACGCCTTCAGCATGCGTTTGACTGAGCAGAGCAACAGTGATGCTGGACTGCAAATATAACCAATATCTGGCACTTCATTTTTAACTCACAGAAATTCTCAGAAAATGAGCAGAACTCAAACTGTGAAAGCTCATCACTTTCTGGAGCATGTAAATACTGTTTTTTTGTTAAAAAAATAAATAAATAAAAAATTGGAATTTGTCTTGATGGTCCAGAATGTTGATCGAATAGTCTAAGAGGTCCAGAAAAATACAGCCAATTTCTAATAAGAGATCTTTAGTTTCTGTCTCTACTCAGATTTTTCTGGAATAGCTTGCCTCTGTGTGACAACACTTTTATTTGTTTTAATGCTAAGTTCCAACATCCTTAGTACTATAGCCCTCAATATTTCTCTCCTTTCACCACACTGAAAGCTCTGCTACTGTACAAGTCATACTCAAATGGACACATAAATTTTGCACGCATGTAAGTATTTTTTAGAAGACATTTATTGTCTTGGTCTGTGCCATCAACTGATTCACAGTCAAAGGGAAGAGAAATGCATCTCAGTGTGATGGCTTCTGGGCAGTCTTGCTTTGGGAGGGTACAAGTGACTGCTGGAGGTTAGAATCTCAGGCGAGTCAAAACCAGAAGCATATTTGCATTGCTATGGCTACTGCATTACACAGCCAGTGGATTTGCTGGGGCAGACAATGAAGGTGAGCAAGACAGCAACCGTCAGGTTTTGTCCTGAACTGGTTTAGTGCTGCTGTGGTTCTGTCTTTGCAGTGGGGTAAGCAGCCCACAGCAAAGAGGCGGGACAGAAGGGTGGGAATAGAGGCTTCTGAAAGGGATGTAGCTGATTTCCCTTCAGTTTGGAAAGGCACACTTATGTATTAAAGTATTTGACCTTCTCAGTGCAGGGTGAATTAAGCTTTACACGTACCAATAATCATCCATTTCTAAAATTGCTGGTTTAGCTTTTAATGCAATTAAAAATGACAGCACAAGTAATGTCAATTGTGGGGAGATGAAGTAAAAAAAACCCAGAAGTTTTATCTTTTTTTTCCAGATGTGAACCATGTTGCTAAGTGAATGCTCTAGTCATCTTTAACAGGTTTTACCTCTAAATATTTTATAAAGGACATTGCAGATTGCCTTCCTCCTGCATGGCACTTAGATTTTAAATTGTCTTATGATAAATAGCTTATTGTGTATCTAGGCTCGAAGATTACTGATTCCAATCAGAACTAAATTCAAACATCATCAGGTAAGATAACTTTAATCATAATTTCTGAAGGCTAAATTGACAGTTTTAGGTATATGTGCCTTAAAAAAACTCCAACATATTATATGAATGTGGGAGTAGGACTGTAGTATTTTACTAGTGCTATCTACTCGAATCATCGCTGGTTTTCAAACAATGAGCTAAGCCCTCCTATACACAGAGAAAAACAGTATAGGATGATGAAGGTTTAATCCTTAGCTCAGTGAGCACACAACTAAATTCATGGTGACCTTTGTTTTTCCCCAGTAAATGCTTCTTAGTGTACGTAGACTTTGAATCAATTTTTCATGCAGGAAGACTGTAATATTTCTCCATTTATCACAGATTGTCTATGAAGCCAGTGACAGACATGCAAAAACCCTAGTTTTTCTGATCCAGAACACTTATCTTCACATATCTGCACATGAGTAATGGGTAATATAATTTCAGTTTATGTGTTCATTTCAAATATTAAGAATTATTTCAATATGGTTCACTGCTTTTGTTCTCCTTTAACAGTTTTTAATTTATTTCCTTTAACTGAGTTTGCTCTTTATATACTTGAGAAGTTTTTTTGCATCACCAAATAAATCATGGTGATTCCTGGTCTCAGGTCTATATACATTTTTTTTATTTTTATTATGTGTTCTTTATCATAGCAGTATTTGGAGACATTCTGAAATGCATATGACCATATAAATACATATTTAATTCTGCACAAGAAGCTTTAAAGCCATTAGGGTCACTTTTGCAGATAAGTACTTAGGGATTCTTAAATCCAGGGATTATTTGACTGCCTCACATGTTGAGCCATTAAATCCTCATGTGAAATGTAGTATGAAATTTTTGGTGATTATGGATTAGCTTATCACAGAGTTTAGCAGCAAACTCATTTGTCTTCTTTGAAAGTAGAAGAGAACTAGTAAGTTAAGCAAACAAGAAAACTGGCTGATCCTCGGCTGTAGAACCACACAGGAAAATGAAGAAAGAACAAACCCCTCCAGATGCTTAATTTCTGTAATGTCTTAAAGCTCTTCTGAGAGGTTGGTCCACAGCTTCTTTCAAAAAGAGTTAAAGCCTCTAGCACAGTTTTGGTTGCTGAGATAAAGCCTGTGAGGCTATAAATCCTAATGGAACTATTGTAAAAACCAGGCCATCTGTAGGAATGACTTTGCTTGCATCAAACCCTTAAAAGCACCCATCCACAGGATGGGTTCCTTCAGTTCCTCCAGTCTTTTGTATTTCTCCAAATCATATTGACTAATGTATTTTTTGTAGTTTTGAGTACCAGAGGCTGGAGAAGAACTTTCCCAAGTCATCTGTTGAAAGCAACTTAAAAATAATATGATTTTAACTTATTATGCAGAATAAAGAAAGACTAGAAGATGTGCTCTCAGCGTGTTGAGTTGAAACCAAGGAGTTCATGGCCTTAGAAACAGCTCTTAAAAGATTATAAAAGTTGATACGGAAATGGCTGTGTACATAAATTGTAAATAGCTGATATTTTTCATGTTGTATTTAATATAATGCTGTGTTAACTCTTATTTATTCAGTTATTACTGGAATTCCTTTCATATGCCATTACTATTATTTTTTGTAGACTGTACAGTGCTACACTTTAGAAAAGCCAGAACATTAGTGGCTTCAGCAGCCTTAATTGCAGATATTGTGTAGCACATCCTGCTGCATTTAATCAGCTCTTTTACAGTTGGCTGCAAAAAAACCTGCAAACTCAGAGGAGCGTGTTGCAAACACTCCTGAAGGATGCTGAAGTCTGAGCCGCTGCCAGACTCAATGCTTGAGGCTTCTCTACCTTTTAACAGAACTGCAGCACCTCCTGAGTGTGGCCATCATAGCACAGGGTTGATCTCGAGCTCACCAGGATATTCCTCATCCACAAGTTAGCGTTACTATATTATTTCTAACAACTCTTTTATGTATGTATATGTAATTTCTAAACAGGGAAAAAGGAGTTTTAGAAAAAGTGTTATTATGCACTCTATTTTAAGGCTAGCTAACCTCATCTGTTAAGAAGTTTTTCTTAGTGTGTAACTCAGTTTTCTTGCAACTTTAGCTCATTGTTGTTTTCCCTGACTGCTGTGGATACACAGCAGTTATTGCTGTGGCAATAACGATTGACTTTCCTCTCAAATATATAACTGCTTATGCATTTGAAGACTATTACTATGTCTGTCTTCATTCTTCTCTTGACAAACCCCAGTTTGTTCAATGCCTCTTCATGGGACATGTGTGATAACTCTTAATTCCATTCCATATGCTCCTTTGTAGACTAAGTGATCCATTTTTTCCTTTCTAAAGTGAAATGTTAAACTATGTCAATATATTTATCATGTCATACTTTTTAAATGAAAAAAGGCTGGTTTTTTAACCTTGGTTCAGAGTAGGGGCCAACTGCTTTTGAATCCATGCTATGACAATTTTGCATAGTCTCTGAAATGAGAATTAAAGTATAATCATATAAAGTATAATCAAAAGCTTTACTAAATCAAAGTAGAGGGTATATAATAAGTTTCTCTTCATCCATGAGGCCTTTTATTCTATTTTAGAAAGAAACAGGGGTAGTATAATCAGATTTGTCCCTGGGAAATACATACATTTGTGTCTACTCATTTTTTTATGTTCATTCTAGTCAGCAGTACCCAATCAGCCAGCCATCTACAGATCCTGCCACATGGAGAGGTTATGAAATATAATTAATGTAAGCAAGCCTTCTCTCAGAGAATTATATCATCTTTGTGACCAGTGTTTGTATTCACAACATTTGTGGTATTTCCAGGGTATTTTAATTAGGATTCCTTTTTCAGTCTGTTTTTATATGACTGCAATTGTAAGCCTTTTCCTCCCCCACGTTATTCCTGGCTGCCAGCAGTGTGCTTTCAGCTTCTTATCACAGAGTTCCCCAGTGTGTGTGTCAATAAAGCTCAACAAAAGGGCTACATCTTGCCTGAATTAGTAGTGTGCAAGTGTAAAACTAGAGTGGATTAAGTACGTTGCTTTGGAACAAAATATTTAACATTTACCAAAGATTTTTGGGAGTTCATACTTTGACCAAATGTGGGTGTATTTTTCTGCAAGTTTAAAAAGCAAGGCTTTTGCAAATTCATGTATCCCATTCTAAAACATGTGGGCAAGATAGCTTTTCAGTGAAAATGTCAGAAAAATGTCAGAATTCTTTTTAGCATTAGCAAGAATATTTTTTCCAGTGTTTTTGAAACAGCTAAAGCTTTTTTTTTAATTAAAAGTGGCAAAAAGAAAGAAAAGCCTAAAGCACGTGCCTGCTGTCAAAATGGATGGCGTTAGTAAAAATTTTATGAAACTTAAAAATGGAAATTCTTGTCTGTTAATCTATAGGAGTTTTTAGGCATCCATTTGCTGACAGAAGAAAAGGTGTGATGAAAAGAGAGGTTGAAATGGTAATAACTAGTTTATAACTGAGATAATGGCTGTAGGTTATGTTTAGAATTATTTCTGGAATTAGAAACATTTTTTTTAAAAAAAGGAGGAAGAAAATTAAAAGGGTGAGGCTTCAAAGATTTGACAGGAAAAAGTGATTGATTACATAACTGTGTGATACAGGTTCTATCAGACCTATAAACTTTGGTATTGGTTATTTATGTTCTTTTACCCTGTATTTACTTTTTGTTGTACTTTTTCAGTAAGACCATTTCATGCCTCTTTAATGTGAGATCTACATCCACAAAAGTGAGAATGCTTTTTTTTTCCCCACATTAATTACACCTATTATGATACAGTACTATCTTATACCAAATTTCATCTTTCCTTCAGTAAATTTTTATATGTGTTTTATTATTTGCAACCATTCAGGTTATGTTTATACTTGCATTTTAATATAGATAATTTATTTTGCACTGCAGTGCTTTATTCTCTGGATCTTACATATTCTGTAACCTGCCTGGCCACAAGAAACACCACCATGCTGAGCTTTTAAAGTGCCTGTTACAGGACTCCGCTTCCTGTGAAAGGACCATCCATTCTGTACAAAAGTCTATCTTCAGCAGTATACAATGCTTTTAACTTCTATATTGACCATCTATGCAAAACTGTCAGTTACTGTCTGCTTTGGTTTCTCGTTATCTTAATGTTTTTGAAAAATGTGAAAATGTTCACAGAGCTTTTTTTTTTTTTAATTTGACACCAAAAAATGTTAAACTTGATTTATTTTTTAATTTGTTTTCAAAGTTCATAGTGTTTGTATTTTCCTACCATCTTTTTTATTGTACCCATCCATCTGCCAAGTATGTACTAATCTTCCTCAAAAAACATTTGGATTTTTCTGTGAGAATACTAGTTTTATGGTTATTCTCTAGTACACTCACTTATAATCCATAGCAGAATACTATCCCCAAACCAATCTCTTCTGCCTACTGGCGCAAAATTCTGGGGTTTAAGTTTTTAAATCAGTTTCATTGCACCACTTTTCCCATGGAAATACTGTACGCCTCAGTCAAATTGTTGCCCCGAGTACCTTCTGCCTAACTGCAATTCTTAACTGAAGTTTTGCAGGCATCAGTTTTTCAGCTGAAAATAATCAACCTGCTCGCAGGTTTCCTTTGAAATGGAATTGTAGGAGTGTCATTTTTTATAAACTGAGGCTACATCTGTCTCTGTAAATTAAATTTGGTCAGGAAAAAAATGGTTTGACTGAAAATATATAGAGCAGTATTGCTCTCAAAATAAGATGACTAAAATAAGTTACTTCTTTTATTGTAAGTTGGGAAATGCCTAAGCACTGCTTAGGGCAAGACGCGAAGCAGCACTGTGCACCTGATGTATGTATAGTTGACCAGCCATTCCTACTTTTAGATCAATTTCTAGAATTGAAGTAAAAATTGAAGTAATCTGCAAGTTGGTATTTTGTTGTTGTTTTCCAAGTTTCTTAACAGGGTCAACAAGTTAGAAGTAGGGTCTTATGACTTTGACTTTTAATCTGACCAACCATGACAGAACAGAAATGGGGAACAAAGACATCTCACAATTAATTTTGCCTATAAAGGAGCTGGTTGCTATCAGACCTTTCATCTCCTAGAGGTGACAAGGGAATGGAGTGTCTTGGATATGCAAGTGAGAGAAAGCACTAACATCTTGATTTTTAAGCCTTCTTGGGCTGTTCACTTCAGTTATTTGCTCTTTTGTTTGGCAAGCAAATAAATATTATAACCTGGCTTAAAACCCTTGATACCTATTCATTTTATGCTTGGTGCATTTGAGCCCTATCTTGCTCTATTAAAAGGCAATAATGCACTTTCTTCCTTTTCTGTAACCTCATTAAGTTGTTGCTTAATCAACTCAGTTATACCAGTGCTGGTCTCCAGAGGCTGCTGTGAGAAAGCATTTTCTGAAGAATTCAAAGAATGAGGCCTGGGGAATAAGCTACTTTGAGGACATACAGCCTTCCAGAGATTTACTATGCTATTTGGTTTGGGGGAGAAAATAGACTATTTTGTTGGATTTCTAATGTTTTCTGGCAGATATGTTTATAACAACTTTGGAGATCTTCCAGACTACTCAGCAGCCTTCTGAAGCCTTTTAATTCCCATGTTCAATTCAGCAGAAAAATATTTTTGCTTTATTTGCATGCAAGTATTATTGATTAGCCAGGCACTAATTTCATTCTGTTAAAATTAAAGTTTAAATTAGGTAAGACAAGATATTAATGGAGATAAACTTTATAAAAGGTATTGCGTAAAGCTTTCAAATGAATTCACTGTTTAAAGCTATTTACTTTTCTTAACTGTGCTTTTAATGGCAAGTAGACCCCTTGGCAAAAAAATCCACTCTGCTTGTCTGAACTGTTCCTTAATTTAAAACTGTATTTATCCCACCTTTGTCAGGAAAGATCAAATGTAAGGGCTGTTATCTGCAAATCAGACACTTAAAATGCTTAAAGTACATCTCACTAATGTGGATAATGTCAAGAACGTGTATAATCTTGTTTGTAATTGATCATGAGACGGTCTCAATGTTTTGTACAAAATAAGCAGTATTCTGTAATGTGTTAAATTTGGTATGAGTCCTGCCTTACTGATGCGGTACTAAAACCAACATTTTTTTAATTTAACTTCAGTACAATTTTTGTAGACCACCAAAAAATCATTTTTTCCCTTCCTTTTTGACACTCTTCAAAATCTGGGAAAATCTGTTTCATTAAAAGTAATTTCCTTGTGGCGGACAGGAGAAAATGAAGTCTTAAAGCAGTTTGCAATCAGATATGAAGAAAGAATAGATATGAGGCCTGTATTAGATAAACAAGAAAATAGAGTGGAGTAATAAAAGGTGAGGGTGTGAAAAACCTGCCATTTTCAAAAGTTAGCTAAATCATACTGATTCCAAAATAGGGAATGTGGTTGTACTTAGGTGGGAACACTAACAGGTTTTCTGTGTTTCCGTGGCAATCCATACCAGCCAGGGGCCTAAAACACTTCAAGTAAGAGCTGCTGGGGCTGACACATGCTTCTCTGTGATAGAAGTTTTCAATTTTTCCTAATTCTGTGAGCATAAGGACTGCTTAGAGACTTCATGAGATAAATGTCTTCATCTCCCCCAAAAACCCTAAAATAGATTTCTAATCATGTTTCAATATACCAACCCTTAATTATTGGCATCTTATTGCCTTCTTCTACAAATCTTGCAATTTGGGACAACTTTTCTACATTTAGTAGATATATACTTTCAAATCACAAATGAAAACATGTTCATGCTTACTTTTAAAATTCTATTTCTCTCATCCTGAGAGTTAAATTTGTAATTTTTATCAAAGTAAAGCTGTTTAAAGGAATAGACCTCATTTTAGTTTTACAGCTGGTCATTACAGGAATTACCCTGATAGGCGCCATATGGGAGCAAGTCTAACCTCCTGCTATATTTAGAAGGAGAGGTTTGTGCAGCTTGCAAGCAATTCTTTAATTCCGGCAGTTGAATTTCCTGCTGCTTCCATGAGAAAACAGGTCTTTGCTCACTGGCCTGAGTGTGACTGGTATATAATGGAAGAAACATAATTTCTCATTGTCTGTGAAAGTGCTGTAGTAGGTCTGTGCTTGGGGTTTTGGTTGATTGGTTGTTTTTTATTCTGCATTTGGTATAGTTATGAGAAAAATAAAGCTGTGACTGAAAAAAGTTTGCAATCAAAGTGATGGAAACGGAGAATCCTGTTTGCAAACATAACTTAAATAGAAGAAATGTCCTCAATGTTCTTTAAATCCTTTGGTTTTGTTGCGCTATTGGTTTGCTTCCCCTGGGAGAAAGGGAAAATGCCTAGGTGAAGGTGATGTCACTAGGGAGTAAAGAGAGTTCCATGTTAATGGAGATATCAAATGCCAACCCAAACACAAAACTTAAAAATAGTAAGACAGTTATTCACGAGTTTTCTTTTCCCGTGGAGTCCTCTAGGGATCATTTTTAACCCTAGCTGGTATTTTTAGTGGTGACCTGGAAGTATATGTAAAATCATCGCTGCACTAGCATGCAGAGGTCATGAGGGCTGAATCTCTTACTAAACTGAGCACTGGCCAACAATAAGCATTTCAGTACAGAGGTTGGAGACTTTTCCTGGGAAACAGTGTCTCAGGAAGGGATTTTTATTTTTGCAAGGGGCAGCTATTTATAACAGATAATTACTATCCATGGAACGCTTATAGCCAAAAGGGCTAATGTGACTTTAAAACCTTTGTATTTGCAGTTGTTGCAGTGCTATTGGAAAGTTGAGTTGTCAAGTCAAGGAAAAAAAAAGCCAAAATATTGATGGGATTCCATTAAGCCTTCCTTATAACTCTGTACTGAAGTAGTTTTTTCTAAATAGCTCATCAGAAAAATCATTTTTAAAAAAGAAAATATTATTTGGTATCAAAATATATAGCTTAATTAAAGTAAAGTAATGGTTTTCTGTTTCTTAATCTAATGGATAAAGTACTATAAAACACAGAATTAGAAACTGAGGCTTGCACAAATTGTTGGTACTATTTACAAGATATGTGGGGGAGAATTCGCCATCTCTGGAAACGTATACCAGGATTCAGTGTTTTTTAAATAATCACTAATTGAACTAACCATATATTTTTTTAAGTCCTGTTGTGTGTGTTTTCTTGAAGAACTTTCAGATAATCCCACCAATTCCTTTCCCTTTCATTAGCTGTGCTTCTGCCTTGAAGGTTATTTCTCACATGTCTAACTTGTGAGGAAAAAAAAGCTAGCACGAGTATAGGCATTTACAGTTTACATAATTGTTTATGTTCCTCTTTTCACAATACTTAAACTGCAAAAAGGTTGAAGTAAAATCATGGTATTTAATGGAAGCAGTCTTCAAAGGCGTGATTGATGATATCATTAAACCTCATATTATTTCATAAACACTTTCATAAATCAATATTATTTGTGTAATGGGATGAAATTGAAAACTAGCATCACAACTTATTATCATTCAGGATGTATTTACTGGCTAGCCTAGGAGTTACAGTTACATTTGAAATATTTAATAGGGATAATGTTGGACTCGATCTATGGTTGAACTTGATCATCTTAAAGGTCTTTTCCAACTTATGTGATTCTATGTTGACCTCTTCACTTCATAATGGAAAAGGTAGTTAAAGTTATCTGAAAAAATACCTTTAGAAAATTGAGATTCATAAGCTTTCTTGATATACTGATAGAATTTAAGAGAAATAGGGTTCATTCATCCTTGGAGGTCGTTTTCTCCTATGTTTAGGGTGTCTTGTTTTTTCTTTTTCCTTCTGAAGAAAAGGATTGGTTCATTTTCTCCAGTTTTGATGAGGCTTTTGAAGTGTGTTTTTTAATATAATAAGATTACCTGATGCTGCTTTTTTTTTTTTTTCCTGTAAGAATATAAAATTAAGTCTGAGGTTATCCAGTTTGATTCTACCTTTTATATAGAAAAGGAAAAAAACGTATGGGTACATTCCTGACTTACTCAAATACTGGCCTAATACGTGAAACTGAATACTCTTTGTATTTATTGAGGTATTACAAATAGATAAGAAAACTTCTACTGTTACTGAAATAATTCCTTATTTCTTCATTAAGTATCTTTTGGTTATTGTTTCTCAGGATTTAATAGAGTAATTAAACTACATTAAGTTTTCTCTTGTAGATTGCAGCTGCCAGTCAGAGTAAGCTTATTCTTTAGCAGTAAGTGCCAGTTACATCCATTGAGTACTGAAAACTAAATGCTCTTCAAAATTGAGCTGTTTTCTACTTGATACTGTAAAAATATGTTTTCACATTAGCCATAAATGTCATGAAAACCATTGCAAGCTTTTCTTCATATTTTATGTGATTAAAGATTCTGATGATGCTGTTGACAGAAATATTTGAGACTTATCAGGTTCTCAAGTCTGTTTAACATGTTTTATGAATGACATTTCATTTTTAATTAGTGATGTATGATACATGAAGCCAAAAGCTTTACAGAAGTGTTTTTACAATGAAGAAGGTATTTTAATCAAACAAATTTGTGATGATGTGTAGTTGGTAAGACCTGCATGTTGTTGATATGGATTGCAGACTTTATTATATAGCAGATCTCTATAAAGCTGATGCTGTTGTTTTGACATACATAGTAGCTACTTCTGTTTTATGCAAAGGTTTATGCTGGATTAAACGAGCAATAGTTACTGGGCTATTCTTTTTGAAATTAGCACTGGTCTAGCCTTGCTAAGGGTGCTTCCAGCATTGAGTTAACAGTGTCTATGGACTAGCTGTCAAACTTTCCTCATTTAAAATTAAGAGCAAATGAAATGTAATTTTTTTTTTCTCTTAATAGTAAAGAAATGATTGACTGTATCTGTATTTCACAGAATGAGGCATTATGTTTCTAATGGCCAAAACCTGGAGGCATCTGAGAGCTGGCTTCATTTAGAGTCTTTCTAGGTTAGCATAATATTGAGCATGCGTTAAATTGTGCATACTGATTTAATGATCAGGAAAGCTCATCATGCTCTATCTCCATCTTTCCTGCCTGCTCAGCCAGGAAGCTATGAGAAGATGTAGTACAGCTGGCAGTTCTGGCTTTGAGCCATGTAGGGATTTGCCTACATGACAGGAATCCCCAGCTTCCCCTCGGAAAGAACGCTTTCCAAGGTAGAAGTGTTAAAATAAAAGACAGGATCTAATTAAACCATAAACTTTAACCACCTCTTTCTCCAGTGTGAGAAATTTCTATATTCCTGCTAAGTGCCACAGGAATATTTTATAAGGAAAGAACTAATAAATGCAGTTTGACTAGAAAAACAAGGTTGTTTGTGGGTTTTTTGTTTTTGTTTTTTCCTGAGTGTGTACATGTCTTTTATTGCAGATCCAAATTTCCCTGAACAAGCAAGGGCTGTAGCAAAGTTCTAGTTGGAAAGGTGCAGATCCTGGAAGAAGAAGAGGGGAAGGAATAAAAATAATTCTGGTAAATCAGTTTAGTGACCCAGTTGATGATGTCAACCACAAGCTGTTTGTGTGCCAGAGCTGGGTTGGCACTCAACAGCAAATGCCACCAAAACTAGCACATCACAGAACTGGACTCTGGCAGACTAGCACAGAATGAATTAACTTGTTAAATTTGAATCACAAAAGTAGATCATACTACTAGCATAACAGCAAATGTGCTCTGAGGTTACTTTGCTGTGACTCCCTCTCTCCAAGCAGAAGCAGCGCGGTATTAAGGAATGTGTCTGAAATGACACAGAGGAATATACAGTGAGAGAGTGCAGAAGGGAGTAATTTTCTTTAATATTGAGGCAGTGCTTCATAAAATAATTATACTCTTTTTATATGTATCTCTTAAATTGTTGTTAAAATTGAATGACAGTGTGTTAATTGCTTTACCTTAGATTTCTTTATTACTAAAGTGATTTGTCTGGCTATACACAATGACTCCAATAGGGATGCAAGAAATGTTCTTTTTTTGGCAACGGTAATAATTATGTGGTAGGGTCCGTAATTACTGGCAGCATATCACTGCTTAAGAAATTGATCATTAAAGCCATCCAGAGCAACTATAAAATACAACTTTTAATCTATTATTCTATATTACCCATTGCTATGTCTAACTACTGTAGACTTTGGTTTAATAAACACATCCACGTAAGAAGAGCTACACAGAATACTCAGAAAACTTGCAAGTAGCATTATGTCCATATTACATAGCATTGCTCTGCTCTGAACACAATTGTTGGTGCTATAGCCCAGTGCCACTGTGTGCTCAGCTGGCACAGAGCATCCATTTGAGAATCCTTGAGAAGCAGAGCCCTTTCTGCTCAAACCTATTTAAAGACCTGTGGCACCTTCTGAGGTAGCAGAAGTTTACCTCTATCTACATTAACTTCATATTGAATTAATACTCAATCTGTGCGACCAAGAACAATTATGCTGTGCTGCAGATCTGGAAGAACTGTCTTCAGTGGACTAACAAAGGTTTGTATTTCTTGATAGAGCAACACATTGAAGCAAAACAGGTTCTGTGAGCTCGTGGAAGTTTTTAAATGAAAGGCCCTTTTAAACTTTAGCTATTCTATTTAAATGTGGGGGGTATCCTGCCAAAGGGCCATCTTTATGGACTCATTTGTTGAGATTTAGATGAGAGACTTGCTGAGGGTGACATCCTTCTTAAGTGGCACAGATTTTGATGAGGAAAATTCCTTGGACGTTTGTGGCACTCCAAGTAGCAGAAATGTTTAGATTACTTGTTTCTTTCTAGCACAGTTGGAGAGAGGGAATATACATCACTAAGAAAACAGGATTTATGAGAACATGCTGCATTGTGAATTGTGCTGTCAAGCAGGGAAATAGTGTAGTAAAACAGACTCTCTACGCTAATCTTCTCCAGATCTTTGACATTGTGTACAGCAATCACAGATCTGCTGATCCTGTCCAGACAGGAGGCTTTAGCACTCTCTGTAGCATAACCTATGTATTTAATTTTCCTTGGCATTGAAACCATAGATATTTTGTGGGTGTTTTTGTTTTGTTTTGTTTCTTTGTCTTATATTCTTGGTAGAGGTGAATATTAATGTATATTTTTAATTTTCATTTATGTGAATACCCTTGTTCATAAAGGTTTCCCAGTATTTTGGGGACTGTATTTTTCTTCTGTATTGTGTACATAGTTCACTGTGACAGGAAAGGCAGCAGTGCCTGACCTGCTGGTTCCTGGAGTACAGCCTGACTATAAGCAAAGGCAGGAGAAACAAACCCTGTCCATTGTGAAGCTGAATACAGTGTATCAGCTTTTTTAGGGACTTGCATTTTTATTCAGTGTTGAATTGCTCAGTTTTTACAAGGATGGTGTGCACATCAAGCCCTTAGACTGAGTCAGAAGGTGTATCTATTCCATATAAACGTGTATCTATTCCATATAAACTTAGGAAAGTTCCTTAATTTCTTTGTATAACTATAATAACTATATATTTCTTTGTATAACTATAACTTAATTTCTTTCTTATAACTATAAGAGTTTGGGTTATTTTCCAAATCATTGTTCCAACTGTTTTGTCCTAACTGACTTTGAAACGTGTGGGTTTTTGCCACCAGGTGCTTCCACAATGTGCTTTCACAAAGGTTACCCAATAAATGAAATGATTAAGAGCATTAATATAATTCCATAAAAGCAAAGAGGAA
Organism: Antrostomus carolinensis; assembly: GCF_000700745.2. NCBI lineage: Eukaryota > Metazoa > Chordata > Aves > Caprimulgiformes > Caprimulgidae > Antrostomus > Antrostomus carolinensis. Next base: position 18,032 of record NW_010289266.1, read on the forward strand.
ATTAATTTTGTAGCTTTGAAAGGGGTGTGTAAATATTTTACAGAATGGAATGTCCTTATCATCTGTATTTTAGCTTTTTTTAAAAAAAAAAAAAAAGCCAAACAAACAACAAACCCACAGCCCTAAATTCACACCTTATAGTGTACAGGAGCCTTTCAGGAATAGATAAATTTTAAGTTTTCATAGTGCCTATAAGCCATCCTTTGTGTCAAATACTGGAATACAATACTTATTGCAGAGTCACAGTCATAAATTCATATTGTTGTTTGATGATCGTAATTAAATACTTATTTACTGTCTGTCAAACCTGAACATTTAGAAATATATCTGGTTATAATTACTAAAGTGGAATAACGAGCATGTTTATGGATAATGATAGCTGTATATGGCCCTGTATTTGTAAATATCGACAGGTTCAAATTTCATTTTGACAAATTATTGAGATTTTAGGAAGAAATATAAAATGGGAGTTAAATGCAATGACCATTGCTCATCTTGAAAGGGTAGTTGCATATTTTTTGATTCTAAATACTTATCACACTCAGAACAGAGACAGCCAGTCATACAAACAAAGTGTGCTGAAATAGTAAATACTTTTAAAACTGAATTACTGTTAACCACTGTAGCACAATGTCGGCTGATTTAACTGTTTAAAATCTCAAATTACATTTTAGCAAGAATGCTGTAAAATAAATGTAGTATTATAACTCCTAAGTCATTTTTCTCAGTCACATTTTTTTTCATTTCAGTGAAGAAAAATTTTATATTATTACATTTTAGCAAAAATGCTGTAAAATAAATATAGTATTAGAACTCCTAAGTCATATTTCTCAGTCACAGTTTTTTCATTTCAGTGAAGAAAAATTTTATATAGCCAGTTTTATGGGTTTTTGGTTCCTTTTCAATATATTTGTAGAGAAGTGATATTGTGAATCATCAGATTTAGAGTATTGTGAGTTCGAATTGTGGGATGTTGATGGAAGGGTAGGTGAAGAAATCCTGGATTTTGTTCCCAACTCTGTATTCTTCTTTGAAATTTAAATATTCTAAACATTTTTATTTAGTTGTAGAACTGCTTATTAAGTGGATGAATCACCTTGAGTTTTCATGATTAGCCATCTTTCTTTGTCACTGCCTAATATTACAGAACTTACATTCTTTTTCTTTTGACTTTTTCAGGTATGAATACAAGCAAGAGTGAGACAGTGAAAGAGCATCCATTAAAACCCTCCAGAAGATCTATGCCATGCCTAGTCCAGAGCCAAACACATCCGCAGAGTCTGAGCAAGCATTCATCATTTCTGCAGCCAAATCGTGTGCAGCCACAGCCCCGGCCTCAGCCTCTAAGTGCAGGGACATCGACAGCTACAGTGGATGCAGCATCAGAACGAGGTAGGAGGTTTTCCTCTTTCAGGAGCTTGTTCGGACACTGGGAATGGAAGGGATCTATGGGAACATCATTGGAAGTCCTGGGGTGTCTTAGGTATAATTTTTTAGCATCTCTTATGAAATTATAGGGGCATCTGATAAGCTTTGATTTGTTTAGATATATGCATTTTGTTGGAGAGATGTTTTTGCACAAAACAGCTAGAAGAACTATGGTACTTAATTCTTGAGTGAATCTATGATGTTTGAAGTGAGGCTTAAGCTAAGTTTTCTTTTATTTTTCTGAATTATAAGATTATTTTCTTCTCACTGAAAACAAGACAAAGTGCACCTGCATGCTGGGGAAGAGCAGGAAGGCTTCTGTAGTCTGTCCTAGGAGAGAGAGAGAAAAGATAAATATTAGGCTGTTGGCAATAAACTTTTTTAGGTATGAACATGTAGGAGCAAATGTCTTCATTCATGAACAGCAGAATCAGAGAAGAGTCTTATAGGGAGAATGAGAGAAAAGTGCGAAAATCCCTATGAATTTTAGCTTGTGTTGGAAAAAGGAACTGCTTTTATTCTAGGATTTCTGTTTTAAAAAATAAACATACCTTAACAGAGAGACTAGTCTCGTTGGAGGTACCAATCACTGTGTCACCTGTTGCCGTACACTATTGCCAACTGTGTGTGAACCTTTATAGAATAAATTGACTGGCTTTTGCTACTAAATTTTGATAAGTGCTTTCTTAATGTTGATAGGCAATAATTATTACTCTAGTAAGTTATTTCACCAAGTTAAACTTCCCTCTGGAATAGAGTGAAAGTCGTCACTAAAGCGATCTTGTTCCTTTTTCCACCAGTGGAAAGCGCCACTTTTAGCCTAAAGTTTGAGTCACTGATAACTTTAAAAAAATGTATATTTTACTTACAAAATACATGTGAATGCTGATACGAGTATTGCATTTATTCCAGCTAAAGTGATGGAGACTTTGGAAAACAACTTGCTTAAGCTGTCTAATACAGAATACAGTGATCCATTTTTAGGTAAGTTTATGTCTGATCTAAAATAATAATCAATGAATGATTCTTCAATTACACTTGCAATATTTAAGTGTGGAAAGGCCTAACTTACCCTGAGCTGCCAGGTTTTTTGGAAGATAATACTAAATGTGGCTAAAGAAATATATACTGTCATAAATTCCTTGATAACTTTCTCACATTTTAGACTAACAGTAAATAGGGACTAAAGGCAAAGAGGTATTTTTTTCATGCATTTGTTGTAAGCTTTTCCCATAACAATCTTTCATAATACAATCACTTGGAAGTATGTATTTGAAATTCCTTTGAAATATTAATATTTAGTTGTTATTATTCCTGTATAATCATGTTATTCAGTATTGTCATGGCTGCAGTTGTTATGCTGCTGGTTTTGTTTAGAAATGCACATATAAAAAGTGTTCCAATCTGGAGAAAAAAAACCCCACAGAATAATAGCTATGCTTGGGGCATACTTTTACCTCCATTAATGACATTTTGATACTTTATTTAAGTCAAAGAAAGTGTGAAAATTTTTTCTTAGAATAATCCCATCCTTGCAACTGCAAAATGAGTCTGTGTATATGAGTAGTAATTTGCAAGTTCTAAAATTAATTAATTTTTAAATTCCCTGGCTAGGTATTACCAATCTGAAGCACACAGATATTGCTGCACCTTGCACAACTGCTGTGAAAGATCTTTTTGCTCACAGTCAATGTAACATCAAACTAGAAATTGTATCTTCATGCTGAAGGAGAGATCTGCTTTCAGAAAGCTATTTCTGCTCAACTGTCACATGTCATAGCATCGATTTTTCTTGAAACCCAAATATAGGATAGATAAGAGGCTCTTCGAGGTCTCCTATAGAGTTAGCCACTGGAAATGTGAGTTAAATCGATACTTCCTCCAAAACAAAATGAAAATGTTCCAGAATCATGACACAGACCAAAAATTTGGCATGAAGATTGTGTAAGAAAGTCACGTGCCTCAGCGAGGTTCCAGTTGAAGCTGCTACTACACTCTCATAGTGTGTTTGGGTTCATTGGGTAGGCAAGCACGGGTACAAAAAGATTTCACTGTTATAATTTGTTTCAATTTTTACTAATTGTGTACACATACACATGCTGATATTATTGCATATTTGTGTATGGCAGCAGTAATTCTTTCTCATAACCAGTGTTGTGCTGTTTTTTCATTCACTTACCTGGACTGCTCCCTTATGTTGATGCAATAGTCACAAATACCTAAAATTTCTGGAAATTACTATTTGTTCTAGTGCCTTACTGAATTAATACCTACAGTGTAGATTAACTGGAAGCTAAATAAACCACATCTGCTCAGCTGATATATTTCAACGTACAAACATTGATCATTGACCATTGTAGAGCCATATTTTAGTCATTAGACCTACACAGCTGAGAATCTGATCAACATTTCTTGGCTCTGAAAAGAGGAAAAAATTGATAAATTAATAAATAAATAAATTCCCAGTACTTGGAAGTCCACTAGTACATATGAATGGGACACTTCTGGCTCATGTCTTTTTGATGTGTCTAGTAAAGCACAGGTGGGATGGCACTTATTAACAGTGGAGAAGAGAACATATGCTTGGGGAGGTGAGCGGTGATCTGAGGCCTGTTAAGGAGCCATCTCTCTGTTAATTGGTGTAAAAGCCTGAGCTTCTAAAGCAATATAAGAAGCCTCCTATGGCTTCTTGCCCACACCCTCCCCCTCCCAAAGTCAAGCAGGCTAGTTGTGGTGGTTGGCATTAGAGCCCATCCAGGAACCACAAGAGCAGGGAAAGCTGGCAGTTTTTCTCAACAATAACAACCAAATGAGTTGTCGTAGGCCAGGGAAGGCATGATGGGAAGTAAAAAAGAAGTAAACAGTAGCTTTCCCACAGCGTAGAGGGAATCAGCTTGAGGCAGCCAAGCTTTTCTCATGACGTTTTGTGGAGCTGCAGCCAAATAAAGGCTCCGTATTTGAATTTAAAGATGGATACTTGTAATGCAAGTCAAATAGAAAGACTGTTAATCCATATCATTGCTTCTGGGGTATGTTACATTAAAATTATCCTTGGGCAATACAACTCCAACCATGACATTCAGGGATGCTATCTTGCTTTGGCTTGTGGCAATCCCAAATGGCAGTTAAAATACAAAACCAAGTAATAGAGATAGTGAAGGAAAGGACGGTAGAAAATAGTGTTATTTTGTAGATAAATCTTATATAAAAATGTCATGGAAGTTTAGAAACTGCAGTTATTGAAGAAAGACTTGGGGAGTTAAATCACTGTGTATTATAGTATACATTGGTGACACTAGGAGTGATCAAGCTCAAGTTAATTTAGGTTGTGTAAGTTTATCTCTAAGGGAATGTAATTTCAGCTTAGTGGGTGGGTAAAATGACAGGAGAGACATTCTCTTTTAATAAAAGTGGTGACTACCTTATTAAAGAAAAAATACCTGGTCATAGAAGAATACAAAAGCATAGTTATTACTATTCATGGCAAAGTTTCATTTATGTCATCTAATCTCAAGAGTTTTTTCTAAACCAAACATATTTCATTCTCTATTCCTTAAAAATTTTAAAATTTTGAAACAAATCTGTGGTGGTTTAACTTGTCTGGCAGCCAAACATCACGCAGCCACTCACTCCTGGAAGATAACAATCCTGGAGCAGTGACAATCCTGAAACCACAATCCCGGAAGACAGAGAGCCCTTGCTTTCCATCTGACCCTTTTTAATACACTGAACATGACATTATATGATATGGAATATTCCATTGGTATATCCAAATGCCAGTTTGGGTTTGGTAATTTACTACACTTCCCCTGAGTTTCTTCTGCACCTGCAGACTAGCAAAATGTGGGAAGTTGTAACATCCTTGATTTCTTAGTAACAACTAAAAACATCAGTATATTATTAACATTCGTTTCATAACAAATTCCATACCGAAACCAAAACACAGCACTATTGTAGCTACCAAGAAGAAAATTAGCTTTATCCCAGCCAAAACCCAGGATATAATCAAAATAAATTAACAAAAAGTTCAAGTTAAGAAACAAAATGAGCCTCCCAAAACACACACACACATTGCAATTGTTCTTTCTAACCTGCTCTGGTTATGGGAATATGATGTAATCCATTGAACTTTTTCTTTGAGTATAATTATTTATCTTAAGGATGTTGTTTTAGTATTTGCTGCAGAATAAATGGTAAATGGGACTGATAGTATGTTCAAAGTATCTACAAAGTATACTTCAGGTGTTTTGTTGACTTTAATGTCTAAAACTACATGAATGTTAAGAAAAATGCACATTTTGGAATACACTTTTAAAATATGGATTGTATGCTGTCTCTCAGTCTGACATTTTTTCAGACAGGTGTAACAAATGCTTATTTAAGTGCAATGCTTTAAAAGTTATGTTTTAATGTTTATTATGCTTATTCCTCCCCTTTTTATTGTATTGATATAATTACTTTGTAGGACAGTGCTTTAGGTGCATAAAATAAGTCATCAACTGCTGAAAAGTACAATAGCAAGCATTTTTAAATTTTATGTAAGAAATGTATCTTTTAAATTCTAAATTTCTTTACCTTAATGGGTTTTTTTTTTTTTTGTTGCTAAAACCTTTTTAACTACATTTCAGACCAGACAGCAGTATCTCTAAGTGGAAGGTAATTTTTCTTTTTTTTTACAGAAAATACATGCTAGAATTTAAAAACTATGCCCTTAAAAACGTAACAGTTTTAGCAGGTAAAAGTATGTTGTGCACTAAGAAAAAACTCATTTCGTAACTTTAAATTGTTTAAATAAAAAATGTACTTCCACAAAGGGGTTTTTGGAGTATTAGGTGTACTCATGATGTATAATCCTCTACTTTTGTCATAAAAATAGACTTTTTAAGGTAAGTAGAGTCTTTCTTTCAGCTTAAATGGCCTATCTAGATGCAAAAGTTTAGGTTTCATAGGTCTGTCTCTTCATTTTACTGGCTTCTATTACAAGACTTTGATCTTTAGGAAAGCTAAGAGCTCATCACATCTGGACATGAGTCAAATCTGAAAAGTTGGTTATGTACTGTTTGTATGCTTCTTAAATCTACCACTCAAAACCTTCTTCACAGTCTTTTTACTACATTCACTACATTACACAGAGTAACCTGTATATTAGGTTAAAACATTGTTTTAAATAAATAAAACTTTGAGTTTGGTGCACTGATAATTAAAATGGGCTATTTCATATGTTAAGAAATCCCTTTACAGATGTACTGAGGTTAATATCAGCATCAGAGATTACTGAGGGCTCATTTTGTGTAATCATTATGTAAGCAGCTAAATTGCAGAAAAAAATAGTTCTTTGTATATGTTCCAGTTTAATATTCCATCTCAGTAATGTCTAGGCTACATGAGATAATTGTGGTTATTTTATTTTTTTTTTCTGTGGTACTTACTGTGGAGAATTTAACTGAACAACTTAATGCAAAATACTATGTTGTTGTAGATGAGCTTTTATGAATATAAAATTCAGGAAATTCAAGATTGTGGTTCCCACAGCAACCATGACTTGTTTCTTGGCTTCTATTTAGAGTTTAGAATTACTGGGCTAAATGCTGTTCCCAGTTCCCCTGTCTTTTCCCATGTTGATATGAAAGCTGAGATGAGAACTTGGCTCAGGATTTGTGGGTAACTTTTTTATCTGAATATGTTTCTATTTCCAATTTGTTCGAGATATAATCGTGTGGGAATAATTATTCCATCTTTTTCATCTTTAAAATATTTTTTTCCAGACTAGCCATTTTCCAACATTCATTGGAACTTACATGGTCCAATGTTGTACAGGCATTACCCCTCATTTTACTCCTGCTGGGTGTATATGGCAAATATTGCCCTGATTTTTAGATGGAGAATGTGCAAGGAAATTAAATATCTGGAAAAAAAGTCTCCCTTCTGATAGAGGGTGTAGAATGACTCAGACTTAAGTCCTTCTAACTTGCCTGCAGTGATGGTGCAGGAGGAAATTTAATCTGTGAGAGGGGATCTTAGTGAGCTTTGAGGAAGATCCTGCAGCTGTCAGGATACTCAACTAAGTTTTGATAAAAACTTTGTTAGACCAATTAAAAATAAATCCAATGAAAATGGAAACACTTTCTTCATGGTGTCAGCTATCCTCTACCACCATCAGGTACACCTCTTAAAATGTGTTCTGAAGTGGTTACTGCAATACCTTAATATGCAAATTTTCAAACACTAGATCTAAAGATGAGCAGCGTGTGTGTAGGGGAATTGGGCATTTCAATTGCTTCTTTAAATTTAAAACTTGAGATGTTATTCTGGTCTCCAGGATGCACCTGCCTATTTAATAACACGTGTTGAGTCTCAACAATTGTGAGTCAAGCACAAAAGTATTTGAATATTTGCTTTATATTGCTTTGTATGTTTTTCAAACTACTGTGAAGAAGGTTGTGGGCCTTTTTGATTTGAATGATAATAGAAAAAAGTTTCTATAGGCCTTCTACTAAAAATTAGTCACTGCTAGTTTAAGACACACATGAAAATATTTCAATGAAAAAACTTTTGCAGGAAAAATTAGAATATAAATTATTGAAAAGTGAATACTTAAAAGGAATATTCAACTCTGACTGTAACAATACTGTTACTTTCTCTCCGCTACAACCTAAAATGAACCCACTGTTTTCATCTGTTTTTCCTTCGGATGTAGGAAAGGACAAAGACACATACACAGATGATTCAGAACATGGAAATTATGATGCTCGTACGGATCAGTCATTGCTTATTCAAAACAAACTTACCAGACAGAAAACAGAACCTCGGACTAAATCATCTTTAAAGGTAATGGACACAAAACTATATTAAATTGTATCAATTGTCAGAATGTGCTTAAATATTTTTAAAATATAATTTTTGAGGGATTAGGTAAATTACAGCTTAAATAAATAGGCATCTCATGGTAAATAAGTTAGGTAGCTTCCATATTATAGTTTGACCTACCAAATCAATGAATGGAATTCTCTGTTTACAAAATTATATAAAATCAAGGATTCTAATGATTCAATTAACTCATCTAAGAAGCAGTAGCCTTCTTTCAAAAAAATTATATCTCACACAGTTTAGGACATAAAATTCCCAGCATGGAGTGAAATTCATGTCAACTGGGAGGCCTCAAGAAATTAAGAGAATTTAGAAGAACTAAGTTCACGTAGCAAATGATCAGTCAAGAGTGATCTAAAGTGTAAGATTCTCCTTCTAAGCATAATCCAAATGATAGCTAGACACACTGAATGACAGATAAAATTCACTTGTGTAGTGGAGAGTGTTAGGAGTATTTTCAGGAACCTCAACTAAAGCACCAGAAAAGCCATCTCACCAGATAAAGCTGACGTTATTGTGCTTAGTAATTACTTAATCACAGTGTTCATCACAATGCATTTTCTACAACAGTTCATCCACTATAACGCCAAAGAATTGTGACTGATTTTTAGTTCAAAACTTGATTTTGTTTTGTTTTGTTTTTATTGATCTGGACTGGGAGACCCTTAATTCTCCTGCCATTAGCACAATTACTTTTAAATGTATGATAAATGACCTAACCTCAAGAAGTCCTGAATTATTTTCTTCTTCAAGAAGTATAAATAGTGTATTCTGCAGAACAGTTTTTACCAGCAATTCTCTGATTTTTGGTATATAAAAGCATGACTAATTATGTGCTACAAATCTAGATATGCTTAAAATGCCTTATAGTTCTATAGTCACAGTTTTGTGGTTTTAGGATTGAATGCACATTTGTCAAGAGTCATAAAGCTGTTCTCTCAATCACACTGATCACCATCACTACAGGATTCTGGAAAGCACGTAGCAGGTTGATTTAATCTCTGAGACTATTTCATGGGATGCTTTTAGAAAAATGCTTTATAATAATAGATATCTAATAACTTTTAGATAGGTTTACAGGTAATCTAATTGCAGATCAGAAATCTGTGACATGAAAATGAAACTTTGGTAATGACAGAGAAGGGTTATATATAAATCTGATCCATTGCAATGATAATTTTTTGTGTTCACAGATTTTTTTTTTGTCTGTTTCTGCAAGACTTGCTGAATTAAAACAGAAATAATAATGGATGTTCTTGTTTGATTTTGTTGATTAGATAAGACAAAGCCTTTTATATTTGTCTTATATCAGAAATATTGTGGCCAGCAGGACTAGGGAGAAGTGATCGTCCCCTTGTACTTGGCACTGATGAGGCCGCACCTCAAGTGCTGGGTTCAGTTTTGGGCCCCTCACAACAGGAAAGACGTGGAGGTGCTGGAGCGTGTCCAGAGAAGGGCAACGAAGCTGGGGAAGGGTCTGGAGCACAAGTGTGCTGAGGAGCAGCTGAGGGAACTGGAGTTTTTTAGTCTGGAGAAAAGGAGGCTGAGGGGAGACCTGATCACTCTTTACAACTACCTGAAAGGAGGGTGTAGAGAGGTGAGTGTTGGTCTCTTCTCCCAAGTAACAAATAGGACAAGAGGAACTGGCCTCAAGTTGCACTGGGGAGGTTTAGTTTGGATATTAGGAAGAATTTCTTCACCGAAAGGGTTACTAAGCATTGGAACATGCTGCCCAGGGAAGTGGTTGAGACATTGTCCCTGGGGTATTTAAAAGATATGTAGATGTGATGCTGAGGGACATGGTTTAGTGGTGGACTTGGCAGAGTTAGGTTTATGGTTGGACTCGATGATATTAAGGGTCTTTTCAAACCTAAATGATTCCATAATTCTAAATGACAGAAAAAATAATGCATAATCTGCAGCATGTAGGCTATGTTATAGAGAACTAAATATTTTTAATAAGGCTGTTACCAAAAATGTAGCAACAGGTAATATCTATATAGTAACAGGCATTTCATTGTGCTAAAGCAAAATATTTTTTGTAATTTCATGTGAAATGACCACTATCAGTGTTTTCTCCAAGACCTGCATTCAGGACTGATGTAAATAATATAGAAATCCAGTAAGCTAACTTTCTTTCAAAGTTTAAAGAGGAGCCTTTTATTTGTATTAAGTTTAAACAAAAAAATGCACTTTTTATGTCTCAGTCTTCATATGTCCTGACCTACTGAAGAAAGTGCTTCAGAATTTAAAAACAGTCTTCTTAAACCACATCTGGCTTTTAGCCTTGACAGCTCCTTTTATCACAGCAATTACTTTGGAAACTTCCTTCTGCTTTTTTACTGTTTTTGCAAACGAGGCAACCAAGCAGGATTTTCCTCCTGTTTACTGTTTGCCTGCCTCTACGGGAAAAAGGCAGAGGGGATTTAGATTAGTCTTATATTAGAAAAGAAGGTTAATATTTTGCCTTTGGATTATCATCCAAGTCTTTGTGGCAATTAGTGGAAAATGTCTAAGGGAAACTTCTTCCCAAAGCGGATATCAAATTAGCAAAAGGAGGCTTCTAATTCTTTTTGTACTTAAAAGTACAGAAGACAACTCTACAGCTGGTAAGTGCTCTCAGATATTTGGAAAATAAACTGATCTATCATGATTTTTAAAGTCTTCTCAGTCTGACCAGAGAATGAAAATGAGAAACATCGCATTGGCAAGGCATACGAGGGTAAAAGCTTATTCTTACTCTTTGCTTGCTAATTATTCTAATTTAGGCTTGTTTTGGAAGACTTGTTTTACACCTGAGAGACTTGGGGAAAAATAGCTTAAAAAGTTACTTGCAATTAATCCTCGGAACTGTTATCTGTCTCAATGATGAGCTACTTGAATACTTCAGCAATAACTAACTTGGTGACATGGTGAAAGTCAATGTACTTTTTTTTTTCAGGAACTGTTTAGTGTTTCAGATCACATACATGATGAGGTACTTTCCATAAATCTGATTTGTATTGCTGCACTTTTTAAAGCTTTAGAAACATCAAATAATTTCGATATAGCATCTGGATGCCAACATTCATCTTGACAGTAATCCACTTTTCTGCTTTCCTTGATTGTGATTTATAACTCATAATCTAATATATTGTAGCTTGGTATCATTTCAGAATCCACAGATTTCATATTGAAAAATTGTGAGTCATTCAGACCCAATAAAAAGCTGTCTTTTTAATCCATCGCCACTGTCTTCTCATCACCAACTGCTGTTGAGATTCTGTAGAAAGTATGACTTTATGTGATTCTGCCAAGGGATCTCTTGGAGAGGAATGATGCCAGTGAGTGGCTGCTAAGCAAAGTATAGAACGAGTAGCATCTGCTATTGCAAGGGAAATCTAGGAAATGAGAAGGTCCCTGACTGGAAAGTTGATATTTGAAATGTTCTAGTTTCACTAAGAAAGCAAAGCAGGCTAAACAGACTTAATCACTTGAATAGAAGGCAACATTTGTGCAGAGAAGCAGTGAAGTCGGTAGCAGTGAGTTCTTTTCTGTACCAATTCCTATCATGTGTATAGTGGCAAGATAGGAATATTTGAGAAATTACACATTTCCTATCATTCACTACGTTACTATTGCTCTTTTTGATCTGATGGATTTTTTTATCAGATGAATTTTTTATCTTGATAGTGTATTTTGCTAGACAGTAAGGTAGCAAAATGATTTTTAGAGCAAAGTTCGCATATTATCACTAGGGGTTCAAGAGCTATAAAGAAATGCTGTGTCTGTACAGTAGCCTGGTTTACTGCCTTTTTTGGTATCCACTGATATTTACTATAATCCTGTATATCCAGACTGGCTTTGTGTTAGATAGGACCTGAAACAATTTCTATTTCAGTCTCCAGAAATGTTACATAACTTCTAAGGAATTTTAAATGAGATCTTAAATAAGCAATTAACCGAAACATATGGAGAATTGTATCTAATGAGCTGGACATACTGATGAAAATTCATTATAAGTTGAGTACAACTCAATATATTCAGTGTAGATTATTACAGTGATTATTAAAGGATAAATCTACCCGTGAAAACCTGAAATACAGGGGAGGTTTTAGGAATTTTATTGGATACTTTTTGATTTTTTTGAATATATCTATTACTTCCTCTCCTGCAAAATAAATATTTTGCTTACAGAATTTCATGTAGGTGGTTTTGAAAAACAGAATAAATTAAATGTAATATCTACAAAGTAAAAATGTTGTTCAATCTTAGTATTTTCTTTTCCACACTTTTGCAGGAGATGTTTTATGTTTTCATTTTTCCTGTTTAAGTCTATGAGTTTGAGTTGCACAGATTGTGCTATATGTTTTAATCCTGTCAGTTTATCACTAGTTTCACATATATTATTTCACTCATAATCCTGCTCCTGAGTTCAGTTAGTCATACATGCTGAAAGAAAAGGGTTGGCAATAAAAATGTTTTAGTGTATAAATAAGAACAAGATGTCAGCTGACAACAGCGTACTGGAAAGGAGAATGAATAGCAAAGGGAGCCTGATAGATAAGGAATAGTCCACAAATGCAGTCTAATAATACAAAAGTAAATAAAGTTTAAAAGGAAAGATAACAGATAAGTGACTAATTTAATCATGAAGATTAAAGTTTTAAAGAATAAACCTGTAAAGAAAAGTTTTCAGTAGTCATGTCACTATGCTTCTTCTTAAGGCCTGCTCATTAGACTTATAGTGCAAATAGAAGTTGTTAAGTATGAAAAGTGGGAAGTCTCCTTCTGTCTCCAAACATCCTCCATGGCTGCTTCCTCATACAGTAACACTGAACAGATTTCCTTTCAAAATTTTGCATAAGATCACCTAAACCAACTCCTTTTCTCAAGCAAAATGTATTTTTCATATTATATACAAATGTATTTTTCATACTTACTCTGTAAGTATGAATAGAATTAAAATGGAAAAAAAATGTCCTCTATGAAGCTCAAATAATTACTAATTACTTCTAAAAAGTTAAACTGCAGTTTTATTAGGAAGGTCAGATGTTTCTGGAAGTCTTGCTGTCTGTTCAGAAGATGGCTAGGTTCTAGACAGTACAGTGTAATATACACAGGAATACATTAGCATGGCTAATTACGGCAACCTGTCATGTTAATCGGACTGTGTTGTCTCTGGTGCCCAAGATAGTTTGGATATCTTTGCATATGCAAGTATGTCCCCAATTTTCTTTCCTAGGTTATTATGCTCATGGTTATTCACAAAACAAACAAAGAAACAGCCAAAAAACCCACCAAAAAAAATACACACTTAAAATTCAATCTATATTTTTTGAATTAAGTAATTGAAAGGATGAATGTAATAAATCTATTTCTAGCTAATCCATTCCAAAACTCTTCCAACACAAAAAGATGTTTCCTAACTTAGTCACGTGCTTAGAAAATTTCTCATAAAGCACACCTTAGAGTAATTCTTGCAGTGTATGATTTTTAAAATGTAAAAAATTAGTCTGGTATGGTTTTAAAAGCTTTTAAAATATTTTCACAGCTAATTCCATGTTACTTAATGTGGTAGTTTAACTTGGCTAGCAGCCAACACAGCCACTCACTCACTCTCCCCTCTCCTAGGGAATAGAAGAGAGAATTGGAGGGGTAAGGAGACTTGTAGGTTGAGATAAGAACCATTTAATAATCTAAATAAAATAAACCTTATAATAATGATTATATAAAAATATTGTTATTATTAATAACAACAACAATAATAATAAATATACAAATGAGTGATACACAGTGCAATTGCTCACCACCCGCTGACCAAGCCTGGCCCGTTTTCAGATAATGATCCTGGAGGAGCAACAATCACAAAAACCAAAACTGCAGACCTGGAAAAGCACAAGCCAGGGAGAGAGCCCCATAGAGAGACCCTCCTTAATATACTGAACATGACATTATATGATATGGAATATCTCACTGGCACATCTAAATGTCAATTTGGATTACTAGTTTTAATATTCCTCAACCCCTCAGATCTTATACCTGCAGACTAGCAAAACATGAAGTCCTTTGACTTCCAGTGAAAACTGGAAACATTGGTATGTTATCAGTGTCTCTCTCATAACAAATCCCATGCTGAAATCAAAATGCAGCACTATTCTAGCTACTAAAAAGAAACCTATTCCTGTTCCAGTTAAAACCCAAGACACTAAAGAAATCTGTAACCTTGGTGGTGTCCCAGGTTTGATTTTTAAACATCCTGAAGCAAAGCAAATGTTAATTAGGCATCTCATTGTTCATGGAAATAAGCCCATTGTAGTTAGCATCAGAAATGTATTTATTTCCAGAAAATAATTAAAGGGAAGATTTGAGTCATAAGCTCTGAATCTAGACACTAACCACGGAAATGGTGACAACCTTCAGTGTAAGGATGTTAATGCAGAGTTCATGATCACAGTGTTAGGGAGAATTAATAATCAAAATAAATGAGGTGGTTTTCATGAATCAACCAGTAATTGCTCTACTTAATAGCATTTATAAAGTTCTAAGAACAGTGAGAAATTATACTGGAAGAAAGTTTTCTTTTTTGAGAAATAACTATTCTAGTTGAAGTTAGAACAGGAAAGCTATTCATGTAGATTTTGCAGTTTTAGGTAGCTACTCTACCCAAGAATTTCACACATCAGACTTTACCTCTGTCAGAATTCCTGCCCTAGTTCCTCAAACTGTTTCCATGGCTACTTCTGTCTTATACATGATTTAATAGCCTTGAACTTATCCATTATTATCTCTAAAACATCTCTTAAGAACCAAGATAGGGAGAGGTAAAGAAAGGAAGAATTTTGGAGCACCATTCCCTTGTGAACCAGAGGACTGAGAATTGTAAGTGAGCAAGAGAGGAAGTATCCACAACCTTTCTAGGTGCTCTTTCTGCACTTAGATACCTCATGGTCATGCCTGTGTCTGAGAACAATGAAATCTATAAATCATACATCCACAAGAAAATAAATAATAGTTTAAAATTTATAAAAATTAATACACCTACAGAATTTTGTCAACCTGGAAGCACATACTGGTCTGTTACTTTTGTTGAGACTAGTCAGTGGTTGAGTAGAGGTGAAATGAATGGTTACAACTGATAAGTTATATCTGCATTCGTTTCTAGTTAACCTCTGAATTTACCTAGGTAGTGCATATTATTATTTACCTTAAACTTTTCATTGGTATAAGGTGAGAAAAAAAGAAAGTATGCTGATATATACCTTACAGTGCATACTATGTCATTTATTCTTATGTGAATCTGAAATTTGCTTACTGTTTTGGGAACGGTTCCAACTCACCGTTCTAGAATATTTGTTTCTATGTATGGGGTGAAGAATTGGTAAAAGTTTAATCTACAGAGAAGAACAGTAGACTGAAACCAGTGGAATTGAAATAGTTAGCATTTCTGCAACTTGTGCTGTTTAAATTAGGGAGAGAAAGAGCGGATACTGTTCCAGAAAATCTGGAAAACTAAGAAACTAGGGAGGATAGAGAGAATTGGAGAGAAAACCAAACATGGATCAATCATTTTTATACCCATTTTTCAGGTGAAACAGGTAATCTTAAAAACAATAGAGGAGAGTAAGGACTTCGCACAAAATATTTCTTCTGATGCTTTTCTCCTCCACTCTGTCGAGAAAAAGATGAGACAATGAATCAGATTTACTGGTCCAGAACAGCAGATAAATAATAAATGTGCTTTACCTGAATGCCCAGTGCACTAACAGACTGACTCACCGTGCTAGGTGTAGATAGCGGTCAATATACCTTGACTCATACTTTTAATTGAAATTGCTGCTCCCTGTTGTCCATACACATTATGGAGCGTCTTCAGATCAACTGAAAAAAATGCCTAAATCACCAGATAAATTATTTTAGTTGACACAGATATTCCTGCTAATATAGATGGATGACATTGCTTGAGAATTGCACTAAAGTGAAAGTAGCAGTGTTAGTAGACTTAAAGAGAATCAGTTCTGAAATCGATACAGTGTATGTTAGGTTCACTGCATGACTGTGGTAAGTGGCTTGACTACTGCACATCTCCAGCTGTGGTGGTAGTACTCTGAAAGTGGTCTAAGGTGAAGAGATGGAAAATTTCCCTTTACTGTCAGCACAGCTTATTATTTATTGAACATTGCCCCCAAAGAATTCTATTTGGTGCAGGTGAATTTGAGGGCGTATTTGCATCCTGTTGTTAATCTGAGAAAGAAAAGGTTTTTCCAAGACTGAGGAAAATCAGATGGTTTAGAAATGAGGAAAGAAAAGCTAGAAATAACAATCCAAAAAAAGGTAGAAGTGTATTACAAAAAGGTAGGTTTAATTTGCAGAATGTCTGTACAGGAATTGAATGAGCAGAAATTATATAAGAGGAGTTCCAGATCTTCCCTTTGGGGGAATTTCCACCAGGCTTTTTGTATCTGATTTTCCCTGCTTCATGGACCACAAAAGCAGCTCTAGTCTCTAGTCTGCTTTTGTGAAATACTTGTGCTGGGATTCTTCACTATTGAAGAGCAGATTCATTGTTTGTGTCTGGAACCTGAAAAAAGGTTGAGTATTCAAAAACTTGCATATTCCAACTTGCACTTTCAAACACTTAGTGTACTACCTCACCTTCAAACCTCTGCATCTTGTATCTTTAGATCGTTACATTTACAACGTTTAAAACAAGAATAAAAATGAATGTTTTTACTGCTATCCCCATTCAGAATTCTTAGGAGGGGTGATAGACCCTATAGTCAGTGTACTAATAATTTTGGTTAACAATTCTGACTACCTTAATTTGGACTTCAGATACTATTTATCTGAATATCTTGAGATAAATAGAAATAGAAGAATGTATAAAAATAAATTAATAGAGTATGCTATTCTTCAACAAATGTTTCAGTAATATATTGATAAACTATTTTCCTTACATTTTTTTGTTATATTTAACTTAATTTCTCATGGGAATAAAAAAGGACAATCCAAAGTTAAAAGCCAAGCAAAAGGAAATTATATTTCCTGTTCTCAACAAATTTCCAAGATAATCTAGGACTGGAAAATTATTCTTCCTATGTCTGTCCATTTCTCCTAATTATTTTCCAGTTTCCATATTTTTTCCCTTGGTTACAGTGGACATCTTGTCTTCTCTGCCTTTGTTCCTCTTTTCTCTCAATTTAGGATGAGTTTGGGATTTTTTTTTTAGTTTTTAGATTTCTTTTGCAGCAGGGATCAACCAGCACTCGTACATCAAAAGCCCCAGTGCCTGATCTCTGCACTGTGCCCTGTGCTTCTGAGTTAGTTACACATCTTATGGCAAGCTGCACGTGAAGCAAACAGAAAATTCTGGAGACAAATGCCAATTCAAATAGGAAAGAAAAGGATGCCACCTTCTATGCTTAGAAATTAAGACATTTACCCAGGTAGTAGAAGACTCAAGTTAGTTTCAGCTCAGCATGGAGGGATTTGAATTCACCCCTCCTGTAATCCAAAGACTAAAATTGCTTCCACATCTGGATGGTGGCACCTAAAGCAGAGCATAAAAGTGACAACATAACTCTAGCCAGGTGCAACGAAGCTGTGATTTCAAACACTCATTTTGTATTGACAGACTTGTTAATAAAATACAAAAGGAGGTATGTACCTTGGAGCAGGTAACAGAATGCTTTTATGGTTAGTTTTGAAAAGTGTCAATTAATGCCATCACCAGCTGCTGAGGGGAAAAAGCAGCTTAATTGTATTCAAATTGAAGCTTAATATACCCAAATAATGTTCCCGGATGCATGATGATGCACTCCTTTGTAACACTAGGTGGTTTGAGAATAACTGTTCCTTGATTTTTTGCTTTGGGAGCTAAAAAAAGCAGAGAAGGATGAAAAATTTTGTTAGAAAACTTTAGGTTTTGAAGACTGAGGAGTTCTCAGGAGCACTAAATATGTAGAAAGTTGTCCGTGAGGTATGTGGGATTAAGAAAAACCTTTCACATAGAAACAAGTGAGCTGGTATCCAGTATTTATACTACTCATATCATGCACTAACACTTGGTTCTGTTTATCAGTAGAGAGTGTAACTATTCGATATAACTCTGAGTATTGTAAATTTAATATCAAATAATCCAAATAAATATATAATAAATTTCTAAGACTAGCATCCTATTTGCTAAAAGATGGGAGTATCCATAGACTTCTGGTCCCCATATATATGGCTGTAATATATCTTACTTCAAACTAACCTACTTGTTCTGGAGAGTTTGTGTTAAAATGAGGGCTGCATTCTCCAGAAGATGATGATAGTTTCTCAGTTTACCTTTTCAGATTTCAAAGTCTTCATAGTCTGACACCAGTTGATATCGTCACTGTCTATTCTGAATCATGCAAAACACAGAATGCAAAAATAGCTTGCAGCAGCAGCATGTAAAGCAGGGTTTTTCCATATCAAGGTCAGAGAATCCCTGGTGCTTGCAAGCATGGTGGGAAGGAACTAGATGAGATTTAAACATTGCTAGCGTGACATTGAAAAAGCACTTCAATGGGAATATCCAGGAAAACATTCCAATCAATAGCACTTTTTTAGTTTTTGAAATTTATTTCTCTTGTGGAAAAAATTTAAGTATACTTGTTTAATAAAATTTGCCCAGGTATAAAGCTGATGGGAAACTTGGTTTAATTTGTTTGTCTTTACATTTTATTAATTTCTACTGGAAAGTAAAGATTAGCAGAAGTTTATATTTGTTGAGCTATTTTATTTTTTGTTCTAATTAATTTGAAATCCTGAGTAACTGATGCATACGAACTGCCTGCTCTTGTGACTTGTTCTTTATGTATTCATACTATGGATATGTGGATATTTCTTTGCTTTAGGAAATGCTGTATTACACAGAATTTGTGATGAGGCTCTTCATCTTTATGGATGCCATGTTTCATGTATTTGTATTTTATCTTCTCCAGACTGATGCCATGGCATCATCAGGCCTCTTCTTCAAAGACGGCAAAAAACGCATTGATTACATCTTGGTCTACAAGAAGTCAAGCCCACAGGTGGAAAAAAGAAGCACATTTGAGAAGAATTTGAGAGCAGAAGGGTTGATGTTAGAACGAGAGGTGCGTCTTGTAGCTTATGTGCTATAAAGAAAACCTTTTATATTACTGTCAAACTTTATCGAATTTATAAATGATTCCTGACAATCTTAGAAGCCTTCCCAGTCAGACTTTGTTTAATGCTATTAAATTGATAATAACAGTTGTTTGATAGTGTGTGTTTACCATGTTTTTGGGATGCTTGCTTGTATGCATATACACATGCACATGTACGCCCCAAAGTCTAAACACTTTGAAATTGGAGCATATTTTTAAATACTGAAACTTTTAAAAACTTTGAGTATTAGAATGGATATTTTTTGTTGTTGCTGTTGCATGGGACTAATTTTGTCATCTGGACTCCCATCTGTTACAGTTTGTTTTCCAAAAATCACGAGTTAATGTCTCTTCAAGGCTCTTAATACAGTTGCTGGTACCATAGAAAATAATTAATATTTGTATTTAGGTGCTTACAGTCAATCTTCTAAATAAGTATTAAAAACAAGATGTTCTTTGCATTGTCAAAAAATAAATTCTAGGGAATTGTGGTTTTGCTTGCATTTTATATTTTTCTTCCCTGCTGTGTGGTAGTGAGTGTGGTGGACATCCAGGAACTTTCAGTTTTCATCTGTGAAATGATGGGCAAGTTTCACACGCATGTTAAATTATTGCTGTTGTGACTGGGATATCAGCAATGACAGCATTAATATAAAAAGGAAGGAAAACAAAGCCAGGAAAACGGCCTTGTATTTTTTCAGTTTCATGAATTATATAAAGCAGGCATATATTTAGTCTACCCTGAAGTAAGCTCCTATACTTCATGTATCTTTCATCTTGAATTATACTTTTCAATTCAATAGAATTAGCTTACAAATTCTATTCCTTTAAAGGAATGAGCTTTTAGCTGTTCTGAGGTCCTTCTAAGTTCTAGGTGACAATGTAGCTTGCTGAATATTCATAAATAACTGGCCTGACAATAGTTTCAAATTTGTTTTAAGGCTTTTAAAAATTGTTTGGAACCTAGTAGGAAAAAATATCAGATTTTGGGATATTTATTGAAGTCAGAACTAGCTCAGCTGGAGTCAATTCAGAAGTATTAACACTTCAGAAAAAATATGCTTTTGTAAGATTATTCTAGATATCGAGTGTTTTAAATTGTCTTCTAGTAGTATTATTTATCCACATCTTTTGAGAAAAAGAAAATCTTAAGAAGTAGTATTACTGAACTGTGATATGACTTTATGGAACTGGTAGGTAGGATTGTGAACACTTTAAATATTATTAATCCTTTACCTGAATTTTCTTTTACCTTTACTTACCAAACCTTGCATTACTTAAGTTTTTGGGAGGCTTTAATCAGACTCAACTCTATCAAAATATTTGCTTATAGAAACTCAAAGAAATATATCTGGAAGAAGGGTGTGGAACTGAAGTGTTCATAAGAAAAGATAAATATAGGAACTCACAATGCTGAAACTCATTTTAAGTATAGATAAATTAGTGATGAAAAACATTTGTGTAGAGTATTAATTGTAATTTTCAAAAAAATCTGAATTAATACAGAGATTGCATTTGTAAGTTCATTGCAGATATTGCAATTACTTAACCATTCCCTGGAGTTACCATTTTGGCAGAGTGGGACCTGAAGCCTTCTCTCAGCTCTTCTTATGACTCTAGAAGCTGAGCACTCTTCTTCTTAAATGGGAGACATGCAGAATGGTCTTCCAACTGCTTATCTAAGATGATTTTGAGGGAACTTAAAATTATTTCATTTATTCCATGTCAAAAAATGCTGCATAAAGCCTTTCTCTACTTCTGCTGTGTTTATGAGCAAAGATCTGTCCTACAGATTCCTTTTGGCAGTTGTTTACTCATGTTACAGAGTCTGGGAGAAAAAAAAAGTTACTAGTTTTCCTTTGTCTATCTTAGAACCCTTAGAGTGTTTTCAGACTTTCATGGCCACTTCAGGACTAAAACTAGAATGTGACCCTGAAGAATGCTTTTAGAAAGTTGAATGCCATAGAGGTTTGAATTATTAATATATATTTATTTGTTACCACTCTTTACAGCCAGCTGTTACAAACAGTGACATAATGTTTGTTAAAATTCACTGTCCGTGGGAGACATTGTGCAAATACGCAGAAAGAATGAACATCAGGATGCCTTTCAGGTATTGTGGACATTATTTTATGAAATTTGTAATTTAATACTTAATATTAAAACTTCATTACTTACATTAAAGCTAAAATACAACCTTTGCTGCATTGTGACCAGGGGTGCTTACATTTAATTTAGTGGGATGATACGGAGAGAGGAAAGGAGAAAAAAATAATAGACACTACTCTTTTCACATTTACCTGTAGTACTTGTTTTCAATCTTCCCTTCCAAGTTAAATTGAGCATATGTCTTTAGAAAATAATACTAATAGTTCACACATTGTTTTGGATGTCCTTGGCTCTATCTGTTGTGTCCCTGCTGATTTCAGCTATTGCAATGTGGCTTTCTTGCACTGGTTCTAAGCCAGAAACAGGATGCTTCATCATGAAGCATCCTTTGCTCAAAACTCACTTCAAACAGGTCTATACTGTGTTTCCACATCATCCCATTAAGCCCTCAAAGTTATTTCCATTTAAAAAAAAAAAAAAAAGTTTTCTCTAACAGTCATCTTCCATATGTTTGAGAATATTCTTATAGTGCCATTTGAGCTTCTCTAGTTTGAATAATACTCATCAACATTTTAAATATAGAAGTGTCTGCGTATGTGTACACACACACATAAACAATCTAAATTCCTATTCAAAAATAGTTTTCTTGGTTTTGATACTTGAAGTCATAAAATTAACTTAGGATTTAGCAATGGTTTGAATTCTTCATAGTTTTAGTAACTTCACAGATCAGTAGTGCTCCTCAGGGAAACAAGGGCAGACTTTTGCAATACTGCTTTACTTGGAAGACATTCAAAGTCATGTTTGGTTATTATATTATTAACTGACATGTAAACTGACATTCTCTTCCTCCCTCAGCCCCCCCGATCCATGTTTCTTTGTTTCTGGGCTGTTGCTTTAGCTTCTTTTTTTTCCACTCAGTTCAGTGCACCAAAAGTACATAAAATGCTAAATTTTGCTGCTTCACCTTGTTGCCAGTTTGGCTGTAGAATGAAACACATTTATCTGAGAAAGAAAGAAAAAAGTCCACTGTCCATGTCTACCTCCATAACAGAACTGTGAGAAATGGTAAACTGATCACCATTTCTGTTCTCTTCAGAAATATTCTAATAGGAAATTAAATGAAATTGCAATCTAAAAATTGTTCAAATATTTCAAATAGGTACATTTGAATAAATATCACATGAAATATAGGAGGAGGCCAGAAAAAAAGCCTGAAAAAATGAAACTAGATGTGTAAAATACTACATTGCAGAAGAAAGGTTTCTATATGGTTTCAAAATAACTGTTCTCAGAAGACTTTATTGGAGATTTCTGATCGTGTTTCTCTAAGTTGCTGTGACAGGTGAAGTGGAGAGAAAACAACTGTTGACGTGGAAGTTGTTTGTTGTAGTTAGTACTCTTAGATTTTTAGGGCTGTGTATTGTTGGATGCAAAACATCAAGGGTAGGTATACCATTCCAGAGAATGAAGAATGAAGATAGTATCTAATGGCATTAAATGCTTATGGGTATTCAATGCATAGAGCACATAAGGTGTTTAGGAGCCTGTTAACTCTTCTAAAATAGGTGTCATGAAGTAGAAACCAAGACAGACCACATGAAATGAATACTAACATGATACTACTGAACCCTGTCTGATAGGTGTCGTATGAGTGATTTATTGACTTAATATAATTTAATTACAAATCTAAAATTTAATTTTGACTCGGAAACAAATTTTGAACTTGAAAATATGTGAAATCACAGCATTTTAATGACTTATTCTATTTCAGTTGCCTTTTTTAAGTGTTTTTCACCTTTCTGCCTATGAAAATGCATGGTTTAAAATGTCCAATGTCCTTTTATAATGTGTATGTCCTTTTCAACTGTCTCCTACTTGATTATTCTCAGCTGATTTTTGCTGTTCTTTCAGGAAAAAATGTTATTACACTGACTGGAGGAGCAAAACCATGGGCAGGTTGGTGGGTGATGTGTAGCTTCTAATTTTGTCAGATAGTCACCCTGCTAAAGAAAATCCATTCGCAGTTGTAAATTTATCCAGGAAACTTGGAAAAACTAGATTATTTTCCTGAAAACTCAAAACATGTTAGCTCAAAGTGTTAAAATATTCATCTGTAACGAGATGCAGTACTTCAAAGCTTTGCCAGTTCTCATTTTAGAGATGCAAAAGTGTTTATACCAGGAAAAAATAAAAAGGCCTTATCCTGGCAGCAAAGATTTAATCCTGGAACCATCTCTACAGTTCTGTTGCTGTTACCAAGGGCTATTTCTTTT
>NW_010289267.1:0-1438 GCF_000700745.2 Antrostomus carolinensis
CAATGACCTCAGTGATCCCAATGATCCCAACAATCTCCATGATCCCAATGATGTCAGTTCTCCAAGTGATCCAAATAATCTCCATGATCCCAATGATCCAAACAACCTCAATGGTCTCAGTTATCCAAATAATCTCCATGATCCCAATGATCCAAACAACCTCAATGGTCTCAGTTATCCAAATAATCTCCATGATCCCAATGATCCCAACAATCTCAATGACCCCAATGAGCCCCATCATCTCAACTATCCAAATGATCTCAATGACGTCAATGATCCAAACTATCCTGATGATGTCAATGATCCAAATGCTCCCAATGATCTCAATGATCCCAATGATCTCAATGATCCCAATGATCTCAATCATCCTGATGATCCCAATGATCCCCATTATTATCTCAATGATCTCTACAATCTGCTTATGCTTTTGAGTCTTCCATGGATGGTTTCTCCTTGGCCTGGAGACCTTTGGGAGCTGCAGGACAGAACCCTCACCTCCTAAGGTGGCCAGGAGACCCATCCAGGGATGGATGGGACAATTCAGGGGGGATGTGGGGGTGGGAGAAATGGGGCTCTGAACTCGGGAGGTGGCTGGATGTCTGGACAGATGGACAGACGGATGGGCAGAGGGGAGGTCAAGATGTTGGGTCTTGGTCTCTTCTCCCAAATAACAAGTGATAGGACGAGAGGGAACGGCCTGAAGATGCACCAGGAGAGGTTTAGGTTGGATATGAGGAAAAAATTCTTCACTGAAAAGGGTTCTGAGGCATTGGAAGGGGTTGGCCAGGGCAGTGGTGGAGTCCCCATCCCTGGAGGGATTCAAAGGACGTGCAGATGTGGTACTTGGGGACACGCTTTAGCGGTGACCTCGGCAGTGTTGGGTTCATGGTTGGACTCGATGATCGTGGTGGTCTTTTCCAACCAAAATATTCTATGATTTTATGATTCTAAGATGGGCCAGAAAAGACAAATCCCCAGGGTGACCACGCTGGGGGAGGTGGAGGGTGGTTGGTGTCTCTCCCTTCTCCCCACAACAGCCCCATCCTGGTTTTTTGTGGAGCCCCATCCCTCCCGGGGGGTCCATCCCCCCTTGACCACCCGTGATCCCCCAGCTCAGGGGAAGCTGCGAGGAGCCAGGGGCCAAGTGGGGAGTTGAGGTTTCATTCCAGGCATGGTTGGCCCTGCCTCCACCTCCTCCTCCTCCATCTCCTCCTCCTCCCGCTCCCACATCTGCAGCTGGAATTGCAATTTGAGGCGCGGGCTGGGCTGGGCTCCGGCCGGAGCGGGACTGGGAGTGGGAGGAAGGCGCTGGGGGAAGCCAGAGGAAGCTGGAGAGCGGGGGGCTGCGTGGTGGGGCTGGCTGGCTACGTGGGGCCAGAGCTGCTGGCTGTGGCCGTGGGCAGGAGGACATCGCTGGTGACAGCAGGAGCCAGCACCG
>NW_010289267.1:1476-1730 GCF_000700745.2 Antrostomus carolinensis
GTGGTGGCTGGAGTGAGGGGTCCCCAAGTTGTCCCCCACACGTACAGGTAAGTGGCTGTGGGGCTCTGTGGGACGCTGCCCAAAGTGTGGGGACCCCACATCACCCAGCTCTTGCCTTGGCTGGGGTGAGGGTGTCACCTACCCAGGGGGTGTCTCCCCAGTTTGGGGACAATGGGTGGGTGTTGGCACTGGGGAAGCGAGGGGTGTCAGGAGTTTGGGGACCTGCGAGGACGTGGGCTGTGGGCGTGGGTGGG
>NW_010289267.1:1900-2830 GCF_000700745.2 Antrostomus carolinensis
CACCATGGGACACCCCACCATGGGACATCATCCCACCACGACCACGGCCGAGTGACGGCACCAGGAAGGGGAGAACCCCCCCAAAACACCCATGGAAACCCAGCAGCATTCCGGGGAGCATTCAGGGGTCCCCAGCCCCACACGTCTGGACCCCAGCCCCACCGCTGGGGTAGCTGGGTGTGGGGTGCCGGTGGCCGGTGACCCTGTGCCAGGCTGGGCGAGGCTGTGCCGAGGCCCCGCTGCTCCCCTGCCGCCATCCCAAACTGGTTTCCTCTCCCCGTTTCCGTGAGTCCCAGCACAGGCGGAAATGGTGGAAACTCCTCAAAAACCAACCTCAAAACCGCTGCGGCCGCAGGAGCTGTCGGTGTGAGAGAGGGGGTGTCAGGACCCTCACCCACAGTGTAACCGGGACCCCCAGAGCCGGGGGCTTCAGCTGTGTCCCTGCAAGGGGCTCTGGGGGCAGGCAGCTCCAGGTACAGGCAGCTTTGGGTACAGGCAGCTCCATGTACAGGCAGCTTTGGGTACAGGTAGATCCAGGTACAGGCAGATCCAGGTACAGGCAGATCCAGGTACAGGCCATTACAGGTACAGGCAGCTTGGAGTACAGACAGCTCCAGGAACAGGTACTTCCATGTACAGGCAGCTCCAGGTACAGGTAGATCTGGGTACAGGTAGATCCGGGTACAGGCAGCTCTGGGTACAGACAGATCCATGTACAGGTAGATCCAGGTACAGGCAACTTTGGGTACAGGCAGTTCCATGTACAGGCCACTCCAGGTACAGGCAGCTCCGGGTACAAGTAGATCCAGGTACAGGCAGCTCCGGGTACAGGCAGCTTTGGGTACAGGCAACCCCAGGTACAGTCAGCTTTGGGTACAGGTAGATCCAGGTACAGGTAGTTCCATGTACAGGCAGCTCCAGGTACAGGTA
>NW_010289268.1:0-7441 GCF_000700745.2 Antrostomus carolinensis
AAATTTTATTTTATAAATTATTATAAATTATTTAAATATTAATAACAGTAGAACCATTTTAGACATTCTTGAGTGATTTTAAATGGGCAAGCGTAGGTAAAATTTTCTTCAGATGCTCAGCAAAAAGCAAGGTTTTTTGTTCTTGAGGAAACTACGTTAATTACTTTGTTATTGACAGTTCTTGAAGAAAATTGAGTAAAATGGTAAAGAACGAGTATTTTATCTCATTAAGATGTGGGAAAACAGCTCCTTAAACAAAAGGCAAACAAAAACCGAAACCCAAAAAAAACACAACAAAAAACCAAACCCCGTCACTGAATTAACAAGGAGGAAAGTCTGTCAGAGGGTTGAAATCTGCCCTCATGAGAACTGATGACCATTTCCACTCGGCATTTCACCAGAGGATGGCTGCGGGAATTAAAATGCTAATTCATTGTAACTGTGTGTATTGCCTTGGAGAAATGCTGAGGAACAGCTCATTGGTGGAGAAGAAAATCAACCTATGTATAGCCGAGGTAGATTTAACTTGGAATAATGCACTAAGTTTGAGAAAACCTACCAATATCATCTGTGTTGGAAAGACTCCAGGAATATTTCAGCTTACAATTCCATTTGTCAATAACTGAGAAATTTGAAACAGAAGATAAACAGCTTATTAATATTTTATTTCCTTTTCAGATAATTTTCTGTCATGTATTTGGAAACTTCACTGAAATCCTAGCCTCATTTGAGGAAACAGCTCAAAATTCATATTAATTGTTCATTGTGCCACTTGATAATTTAGATTATGCAAACCAGTGTGATAAATTTACCTTGAATGAGATCGGAATAGATTCTAAAATGATGCTTGTGAATAGGTCTGATGACACTGAATGTTTTACTTCTTTCCAGAGCAGTACATTTAAGATGTACATTGCATACCCCAAAAACCCCCAAACCCCCCCAAAAAACCTCAGACCACCTCTGAATTTAGTAATGGTTTATAATCCCCATTTTCTGAAGTACCATCTGCTCCAAGTTTTAGAAGCAGACAGAATTGTGTCTTTAGACAGAGGATTTGATCTCACATCAGTTAGAGTCCTGATGGCTTCTCCTGATGCATTGCTTGATGCGTGGTCTGGCAGCGAGACTCCTGCATGGAGCTTTTTATTTGCACTAGTGGCCCCATTAAAATCAGTGTGACTGGCCGTATACAAAGGCTTTGCTTAAGCTGCTGCAGGTTGAAAATTTCCCACATTTCTAACTTACATCAACTGTTTTATATTATGCTTTTCCTCCTCGAGTTGTTCTGGCACTTTGATTCTTGTCATGCACAGCATGCATCTTTTCACACTCCCAATCCCTGACTGTGATGGCTTGAATCCTTCATTATTTTGTGATTAATTGTAGAGATACAAACATTATCAAATCAAAATCCTTGAAAGGCCTCTTTTAAAGGATCTGCCTAGCTTTTTGATTTAGCTGCCCCACAAATTACTTATCTGGTGGCTGTGTGGTTTTTAACATCCTGCTAAATTTGGAACAAGTCCATGAAATACTTCCTGCAATATCTGGGGAATAGAAAGCATGATGACTTATTTCGTCCATCACTTGGGTCAAGCCTTTCAAGAGATGGCAGTGCTGAGTGTTGAATCCATTAAGTACGAATTGGTGGGTGTGCAGGAGCATGGTTTCTATTGTCAGTTATTGTATTAGGGTATTCAGTGCATATTTTCAAGTGTTAAAAGTCCAATTTTTGTCTTTCAGATCCGTGTAAATTCATAAACTACAATTGTAGCTATATAGGAGAAAATTGCGATGCAGGTGAGAAACAGCATGGCAAGGAAAGCACTTTGCATTAGCTCTTTTATGTGTTGCTGTGTGTGGTGTTTTTTTTAAAACAGATTTCTATCCCTTGGGATCTAATAAAAGGCTAGAGAGTTATTTGGTTTATAAGCTGGTGTGCTATATTATTTAGATATTTAGAGGGAAAAGGTCAAAGGCTGTCTCCCGTGTTATCAATTCCGCAATGGGAAACTATATTAAAAACTAGAAAATACAACACTATATAATTTAGAAACTCAATATATAATGTGGGTTGAGAGACAATTACTGTGGTTTATTTCTCTGTATTTTCCATTTTACTGAATGTATTTCAGCAACAATTGGGTTTTGGCTGTAATGCTATTTGTAGCAGTTTGATGAAGCTGCACAGCAAATTATTGTGATATACCAGGTAGAATCAACTCCTCACTTCACAGAATCACAGAATGTTAGAGATTGGGAGGGACCTCAAAAGACCGTCTAGTCCAATCCCCCTGCCAGAGCAGGGACACCTAGATGAGATTACACAGGAAGGCGTCCAGGCGGGTCTTGAATGTCTCCAGAGAAGCAGACTCCACAACCTCCCTGGGCAGCCTGTTCCAGTGATCCGTCACCCTCACTGTAAAGAAGTTTCTTCTCAAGTTTAAGTTGAACCTCCTGTGTTCCAGCTTGTGCCCATTGCCCCTTGTCCACTGATGAAAGTTGTGTTATGAAAAGCTCTTACTACTGGTTTATGTAGGTAACAGCGATTTTTGACCATTTTTGACCAGTTCTGTGAAATCCCCATGATAAGTTTTAAAGGAGTTTTAAGGTGGACATATTTTACATACCTAGTCTGTAATTTTTCAAAGTTTATTCATTTAAAACTGCCTGATTTTGTTAATGTACATATACACAGAACATGTGTTTCTCACAAAATCCTGTTGCCTGCGATGCAAATATTGAAGAAACTGGTCTCATGTATCTAAGTCCTCAGCAGCTAAGCCTGACAAAAATTTAAGTGTATTGGTTGTACTTGTTTAACAACAGAAATATATTTATTCTCAGTAGTGTTCTTGGCATTAGTGCTCCTGTGTAGCTACGTTGATAAGTATTTTCCTGGTTTTCATGACCAGCCTTGGAGTGCTAAATGGCTCACACTGACAAGTTAGAAGAGTTTGGCAGATTGGGTTAAATAACTAACATACTGCTTACATGTGGCTTGGGACAAAACAAATTGCAGGAGAGAGGCTAAGAGACAGTGTTAAGACTGACTTTTGGTAGAAAGGATTAAGGTTTACTTCAAACAAAGAAGTCTATTTGGACAAAGTGGGCAGATGCTTAAAGACGTATTGTAATGGATGGCAGTTTACTGCCTTCATTTTCACCTGGCTACTGCTTAACACCATTGCAGGAAAAATGGGAAGTAAATTGGTTTTCCTTACTAGAAAGTACATGGTGGGCATTCTCAGTGACATGCTGAAGTGAAGGTATTTGTGCAGCAATTATGGCCAGCCCTCATCCTCTGCATCCATGAGGATGTGAGTCCTGCTGATGGGCTTGGATTAGTGGAGTAGATTTTGCCATTGGGTGCTACCGACTTCTGTAAATGTGTGAGAAGGGGTCTGCTCCATCCTTTGGAGCTGCTTAGAAACTTTTAGAAATACTGGAGGTGTTCTTGGTGCTCCCTTCTGGGTGAGGCACAAGTTTTGGAGACACAGAGCATGTCTGGGAGGTGGGACACAGTTTTGGCATGCAAGGTGTTGTTTACATCTGGGCAAAAGCCCCATGTTTCTTTTTAGTGATGGACTCGACCATGTTTTGACTGAAGTGGGCAAACCAGATATAGGAGGTTACTAATGACTGCAAGTAACTCAGGATAAAGGGTGTCGAAATGGAGTCTGTAGTTACTCTCTGTGATCTCTATCCCAGAAACTTACCTTTTATTCCTGTCTGTGTGTATGGATTTCAGATTCTCCCT
Organism: Antrostomus carolinensis; assembly: GCF_000700745.2. Lineage (NCBI taxonomy): Eukaryota > Metazoa > Chordata > Aves > Caprimulgiformes > Caprimulgidae > Antrostomus > Antrostomus carolinensis. The sequence goes on from NW_010289268.1 coordinate 3,764, forward strand.
CTTCCTATTCACTGCTGGCTGAGAGCTCCTCCTCAAGAGGAGCCCATCTCCTCCGCCACATGAAGGAGGAATATAATGGGACTCTTGGCCAAATACGACCTTTGTGAATGGTGTCCTTTTATCATTGTCTTCAGTTAAGACTGTGTATGTTCCCACATGTATTCCTTCAGGTTTCACTACTGGATCAACGTCCTGATGGCCTTTTAATTAGACCAACAAGGAACAGGTCTGTCCAGATTTTCTGGTCTCATCAGGAAGGCTTTGAAAGACTTTCTCTGCAGCAAAAGCAAGCATATGTGTGCTTACTTGCCTCAGCAGCAGCAAGGGCAGAGCACGCTGATCCATATGTACAGTCTCCTCTGGTCATTTGCTGGATTTTCAGACTCCTCTGCATTTTCAAGGTATTTTATCTACTGTCAGCCTTCAGAAAGGAGTGTGAGAAGCGATGAAATAGTTTTGGCATGATCTAGCTATCAAGTAATTTCCACGTGTGCTGGGCCTGAGACACTGCAGAAGTGTGTTCTCTACTGGTAAAGCAAAATACCTACACAGAAGACTCCTAGTCTTGGATCAGCAGTTTCTCTGTCTTTGTTGTCAAGAGGAAATTGACAGAGAGATTCTACCTTGAGGTGTAATGGGGTGTGTATATATTGAAAAGATATTTCTTTCTCTCCTCCTGGCAGAGGTGGAATGAGCATGCAGCCCCTCTGTGTCCCATTCTGCAGAGGAGCTCCTCAGCAGTGCACCCCCTTTCTGCTATTTCACTTTCCCAAGCTCAGCAAATGAAGTTTTAGGGCAGCTACTATACAACTTCTATTTTCCACCTAAACCAATTTTTTTTATATCATAAATCAAACTTTATCTGATCTTGGGAATTAGTTTTAATTTGGAATGGGTTAAGGCTGGTTTTGCTGCCACCTTTATTTATATGAAACTGATCTAGTAATGCTTGTAAATAATTTTCCTCATTATGTAAACAATACACTTTCCTGATGATACTGACAGTGTCACAGAACCAAGCCTGAGTGGTAATAGGTTTCTCTTGCATGATACATTTTAATTCTTCTTACTGCTCAAAGTATATTAGAGAGCAGTAGTGTTGTCTTTTTTGGAGCAGCTTTTAGGAGCTGCTGGGTTTAATTAAACCAAATCAATACTTTTTGAGAGTATTACATAGAGTTTGACTGTTCATTATATGGAAATGCATGCTCATTTTGATTTTTCTTCAGGTTACCTTATGTGTCACGAAATTCAGAATACCTTAAAAGCTTTTTCTTCATTGTCTTACTGCTCTTTCAACCCCATCAAGGCAACTCTTTCAGTTTTTATAAACCTTGGCTTCATAGATGTCACGTTTTCATTTGTAAGTGAAGTTCAGGAAGTGGGTATATTTTTGCGAGAAGGAGAAAGGCGAAAAAAGGGTTAACATCAATTTTCATGACATTTTCCATTTTTTATTCTACCAAAACAATTTTATATAAAGCAGATATTAAACCATCAGATCTGTTGATCTCTTTTATTCTCTTTCTTTCCTCTTTCACCATTTCAGTACAATACAAATATGTATTTCCACCAATGAAATGTAGAAATGTAAAACGTAGAACCTGTCTCAAGTTGTTGAGCACAAAACGGTATACGGGCTTTTCCTCTCTTACCTCAAAAAAATAGTCTAGCTAATTTCCCTTGTGTTTGTTGTGAATCCCCAGTAGGCATAAATGTGTTTGACCACATTGAAGGATAAATTAAGAATTACAGATAATGCAAATCTAACCCTGCTCTGTTCTTAGAGCTCCTTATTTCTCCAGTAAATCTTGAGAAAGATTTTATTTACTTGCTAGGAAATTCAGGAAGTGTAATTAAATGGCAATTAAAGCATAGACATTATTTCACGGCGCTATTGCCTTGTTTGAACTCAGTGAGTTTCTTTAAGAAAATACTGTGCTCGAGTGAGCTGCTACTGCAAATGAGACAGGAATAAAAATTACTCTGGCTGGCCAAGAGAGGGATGCAGTTGGTTGAAAACTTGTGTGGTTTTGTAGGAATACTGGAGCAGATGAATGCGGACACTCAGAATACTGTCATTGGAGTGATGGTGTGTAGGATCCCAGGTTGAAGCTAGTGTGAACAGAATTAAAAATAGCAAGTATGACAGACCCATTAGTTTGTGAACATAATTTATGTTTTGGAAAATGAAAACAAAAGCTAAAGTTTAAACAAGAGTTGTCCTTGAATTGGTAATAGCATTCAAATGGAAATCTTAGCAATGTGAGGTTGCTCTATGGAGCATAAGAGGAGCTCCAATGAATAATTAAACAAGTGATAGCTAATAAAATATACAACACATTGCTTCAAACTTAGAAATTGTAACTGCCTAAGGGATGAATGTTTTTCATTACTTTTTAATTGTTGCCAGCATTGACCTTCAAGGTCGTTTTCTGGCAGATAATTTGTTATGGTAAGGATGAGATCATTAAGTATTTTAGCACAAGCCGCATGATGCAAATAGTTTCCTAATATTATAGAATGCTGATGTGGTAAGGATTTGTTTTCTTAGGAATTTGTTCTCCATATTTAGTGATTTTTCAGATCATATCTTAAAAGAGCAATTCTGCTGTAATCCGGCAGGACAGTAGTTGTAGGTAGTACAGTAGCAAACGTCAGCAGTTTCTGCTCTGAGATTTTTGTGACAAGCTTTGAATTGTAATAAAAAGGTATTACTGTAAAGTCTCAGCATGATTTTTTGGCTCCTAATAATATTTGTTTATACCAAGAACAAATAACGACTTTTCTCCTGTGCTGGCTTCATGAAAGCACCCGCGCAGGAGCCTGCAGGTTTTCCCCACGCTGAAGTGAACCTCTGTGGCGCCTGAGGTTCCACGGCCTGTATGCGAGGAATTAAGTGTTACTAAATTTTGCTAGTTTTATACTGTAACTCTGTTTTTACTATTTTAATGTTTGCATAGGTAGGCACTAAAAATATGTATTGGGTAAACACTGAATGCTGTCAGGATTTACGTTTACAAATCTTACCTTAAATTCTCTACAAGTAAATAGTAGTTAAATAGTAAATCTAGTATTCAGCTTTTTTTTTTTTTGTCAGAGAATAGGGATGCCTACTCAGAGAGAAATGATGGTGGGAAGGAGCAAGCCAGTGTACAGTTTATTTTCTTCAAGTTTACTTGCCATTATTATTTTTCTAGCCCAAGATACTTGGAACAAACTGAATCAGTTGTTTGCTGAAAAGTTTGTTGATAGAAATGTTCATCGGTTGTGTGGTCGCTTACGGAAGATGAACAGAGCTATTGTCTTGTGTTCATCACTTGCAGGGAGTCTGTAAATAATTCTTAGGGTAAAATTTACCTTGCTACTGCTTATAATCTAAAGAGAAAAGCCTGGTGGTGCATGGGGCTGGGGCAGAGAGCTTCAGCTCGCCCCTCTGCCTGCAGAAAAGACGATCTTCTCTGGCCTGCCTGTTCCCAAGGAAGGGGTGGAAGGAGGGGATGAAAGGTCTCCAGCAGGACCTGTGCTTGGATGGATAGATAAGGGTGACCGGTGCTGGTGGGAGAGTGGGAGCGGGCTGCAGGACTGGGAGGTGGCAGGCAGGGTCTGAGCCACTGCTGGGCCCAGCCTGACCCAGCAGAGATGTCTCCATCAAGGGGAGCGGGGTTGCCCTGAACC
>NW_010289268.1:7470-11286 GCF_000700745.2 Antrostomus carolinensis
AGCCCATTCCACCTCAGCCCTGTCCCAATGCCCTCTGGTGCCAGGGGCTCCCTGGGAAGAGGGCAGTGCAGTGGCTCAGCTCTCCTCTCTTCCAGGAATGGGGGAAGGAGGGGTTCAGGCTCTGCACTCAGGGGGAAGCTGAGCATCTTGCGCTTGTAGCCCCTTGTTATTCCAACCTCTGACATAGAATCATAGAACCGTTTGGGTTGGAAGGGACCTTTAAAAGTCATCTAGTCCAAGCCCCCTGCAGTGAGCAGGGACATCTTCAACTACATCAGGTTGCTCAGATCCCCATCCAGCCTGACCTTGTATGTTTCCAGGGATGTGACTTCTCCTACCTCTCTGTGCAACCTGTTCCAGTGTTTCACCACCCTCATTGTAAAAAATTTCTTCCCTATATCTAGTCTAAATCTACCCTATTTTAGTTATAAACTGTTACTCCTTGTCCTGTTGCTACAGTCCTGCTAAAAGATCTGTCCCCATCTTTCTGATAGGCCCCCTTTAAGTATTGAAAGGCCACAATATCATCTCCCCAGAGCCTTCTCCAGGCTGAACAACCCCAACACTCGTAGCCTTTCTTCACAGAAGAGGTGTTCCATTCCTCTGATCTTTTTGTGGACCCATCTTTTATCTCTGGACCCACTGCAACTGGTCCATATCTTTGTTGTGCTGAGGACTCCGTAATGTCCTTGGGTTTTCCTGCAGAAAATGCACCACTGTGTTTTGAGGTGGTTGGTTAGTCATGGTGGGCCTTCTGCTGAGCCTGCATTAGGGTTTGGGTCATTGTAAATTGGGGAGGAGCCCCAGCAGGGAACACACTGGACTGGCCCAGCCCATCCCAATTCTGTTTTTTCTGGTGTGCCCCCTTATTGAGCTGCACGAACAGCTGTTTTGTGGAAAGTCTTGCAGTTCTTTAAATCTGCCACATCCTGTAGATTAAAAAAAAAAAAAAAAAAGTAATTGCTGTGAATTGTATTCCTTTGTCCTTTGCTAATCTGCAGACCCAATAATTTTCATATAAAAATAATTTTTCTCTACATTGTTATGATTGAAAATCCAGCATATCATTTTCTGTCTACTTGCAAAGAGGTACCAGAATCAGATCTGTCACTCATGCTCATGAATAAGCCCCATGCTGTGTGGGGACCTCCCTGTTCCCAAATCAATAAGATTAGGATGTTTTTTCCCAAATACTAATTCAGGAGAACGTTCCAATTAATGTAAGCGGAAACGGAAGCCTTTTGGTGGTAACTATCAAATATGTTTTAGCATTATTGTTCCAGCGATAATGAACTAGCTAAGGCATGTGAGGTGGCTGAGGGAGTGATGGAACTATGATGGTCTCTGGAGCAACCTGGCGCAGTCATCAGTGTGGCTGTGACATGCACAGATATGTACAACTTGCACTGAGTGCTGTGGCCATGGAGAAGTGAAGCACCCAGACTGGACAGTGGTTTCCCTGGCAGTGGGTGACCTCTTTGCTTGCCTGAGGTTTGAAGTAGCAACTCCCAATCCTGCCCTTTTTTTCATTTCGTAGGAGCAAAGGAAAAGTTGATTTGAACATGTAAGTTGTTTTGTTTAGGTTACTTTCAGCTTACTTTCAGTGCTTCCCCACTCAGTATCTCAGAAAGGTTAAATATTTATCTAACTTCTTTGTGATCAGAAAGAAGACTAGAATCCATAGGATCATTAAAGTTATTGACAGCATTAGAAGAGGAGGTAGTGCTGATCCAAATGAGCCCAGTTACAGAGCTCTTTGGCAAAGGAGGGATTAATGCTTGCGACAATATCTGTATGTTCTATCTGTTGAGGAAGGAAGGCAGTTTAGTCATGGAAATACTTGTGTGTAGTGGAGGTCATACAGTCTCCCTGCTCCTCTAAAGATGTCCCATCTCCCCAGGGGCTGGAGGTGGGACAAGCTGAGTGAGAGAGCTGCCTCTGGAGTCCAGACCCTCTCCCTTTAGGTTGGTTGGGAGGAAACCAACCCAAAAGGCTATGGTGGAGTGTACTGGCTGGTCCCGCTGGACCTTTTCTAGCACCATCAGCGCCATAGATTTGGTGAAAAAGCGGAGGTGCGAAGCGGTGATGAGACAGTGTTAATAGCTGCCTTTGACTTGGGGCTGCAGACAGTTCAGCAGACCATCCATCTGCCCTTGCACATTTTTGACTCGGCAAGTGACTACAGCAGAGGACAAGAGTAAGAACTGGGAAGTAACAGGCTCCCTCTGAAGAAAAACATTGCTGTTTTATCTGTGTACATTACTTGTCATATCATCCAAGGGTTTTGTCGTGATTGTTTGTCTTCAGCAGGTTTGTGTTCATGATCTAAATGTGATGTATATCATTAAATTCTAACCAGGATGTCTGAGTCCATCAGAAAACGTTCTTTCTGGAACATTCACCTCAGAAGAAGGCAAATGCTGACTTTAAAGAAACTTGTGATTTTGAACCCAAATTAATCAAGTATTTGAATAATGTATTCTGGAAAGATACTTTCACAAGTCAACTAGGAAAGGTACTGCATGGTACAGCATGCATAATGGCAATGAACCAAAGGAGATATCAGGAATGCAGTTTCAGAGCGTGAGCAAAATTAGGCATTGTCTAACCGTGTTACAAACCCTGCAAAACAGTTAGAAGTAATGATAATTATTATCAAAGCTATAATTGGATTAAAAATAGCATTAACTTCTTAAGAGGAAGCAGTTTTAATCAACTTGTACTAGAACAGGGAATTCAGATATTTTATTACTGTAAAAACACTACTGCAAAATCCAGAAGCGTAAAGACAGTGATTTGTTATAGATTCTTATGTGGTAGAGAATTTAGATGCCTCTATTTTTTGCTTAACTTGAAGCACACTTCATAGCGACGAAATTCGATGTTGTTGCTGAATTTGTTCAGAGGTGAAACTAAAAAGCACTTTAAAAAATCAAACCCAAAATATCATAAATGTCACATGAGATCTGAGACACCTTCAGAAGTCAGCAGTTTTAAGTGTCCCACTGACATGTAAAATATCCCCTTTACTTGTGAAATTGTTCAGTTATCCCATTGACATTCCCTACTTTTCTCGCATTTATTTCTCAAACACTGCAAAGAACGTTACTAAATCAGAACTGTGATTTAGCACACTACAATTAATTTGCATTATGGTATTCATATAAAGGGAAGAAATTTGCCAGTTGTCTGTTTACTGGGCCTGTTAAACAGTATCTGGTTTACTGAATACAATTTTCTCTGCCTGTGGCATTGTAGGAGAGTTACTGCTTGTATTTGTCTTGTGACCTTGGTGCTTCCCCGTCCCCCACATTCTTTTAATGATGGACCAACTTAATTTGTAGCCGCAGTCTATTGAGAGACTGGAAATGTGTTAGAGGATGTAGCAGTGATCGCCTTTTACCATTTTTGCAATCAGTTTCGTATTTGTGTTTATAAAGTGGAATTACCCCAGTGTTTACTTATGTACATACATAGCTTTACATACCTATCCAGTGTCTCTCTGTATATATATGTGTACTGTAGCATTTAGAATTCTTTTTCAATAGCTGGAATTACATGTATTTTTTCTTTGTTTTTGTAATCCAATAGCTCTTTCTTCTAATAAATCTCGGACAAAATTCTGCATGACAAGGGAGGGAACCGCTGCCTCTTTGGAGTGCATAGTGTATGTGTTTGAATTTCTTCAGCATCCGAGTAGCCTGTACAGTAAAGTCTTCACAGTGTTCCTGTTTCCCAGCTGAAGTGATTTCTTGCATTCCACTTATTTTGAGCCTTGGGTGTTTGCACAAGATATTTTTTTTTTTCTCCCCCCCC
>NW_010289269.1:0-3405 GCF_000700745.2 Antrostomus carolinensis
CTCCTGCCATCATCCTGCCCCTCTCCAATGCATGCTCTTCGCCGCGCCTGGGAATGAAACAAAACCAAAACCAAATGCAGGGGAAAAGGAGAAAACCAAACCTTTTTGGGAATGGAGGGGGAAAGGAGAAGAAAAAAAAAAGTCTTTGTGCAAAAAAAAAAATTAAAATCTGTTGACTTTCATTTATTATTTTCACTTTTTTTTTTCTGCACAGAGAAGTATTTGATGGGCGGAGGAGCAGCCCGGGGCTGGGGCACGTGCTGGGGGGCAAGTGAGAGCCCCCCTGACCACAGCCCAGCTCCCTGCCCCAAGCAGGACCCCCAGGAAGGCTCCTCCCGATGGTTTGCCACTCCCCGAGGCCAGAGAGTCCCAGCGAGGGGGTATCAGGGACCCCCTTTGCTCTGTCGCTCAGGCTTGTGCTGCTGTGGCTTTGAATTTCCCTCCCGGAGGGTCTCATCCAGCCTGGAAAGAGGGTGAGGGGTTCGGGGTGCACCAGGCAGACCGGAGTGGCTCTACCTGCTGAGAGGGGGGGTAAAATCAAAGCCAACTGGTTTGTACTGGGGCAGGTGGGAGCAGGGTGGGGGGGCTCAGTGCTGCCAAATGTATCCTGTCTCCCACTGACATATATTTATACGGAGAACTCTAGGTGTGCCTGCGTGTGTACATACGGTATGTGTGTGTATATATATTTATATGCTGTATATATAAAGATATACACATACATGGCTTTGTTTTAGTCATCTGACAATGCTGGGAAGCCCCTCGGGGGTTTTACCACCCACAGCCCCATTTGGTTTTTGGGGGGATTGCTGTGCCCCCAGCACTGCAGCAGAGCATTGGGAACATCACCCCACTCCCCTCACCCCATCCCAGATGTTTCCAGCGGTGGGAATTGCATCTTCTCCATTAGAGGTGGCTGTGGCCAGGGGTCTTTGGGCAGCTCTATTGTGCCTGGGAGAGCAGGATGCCCAAGGGACAAGGATGGGGCTGTCCCTCAGGGTCTGGCTCGCTTGGCACCAGCAGTGCCAAGGTGGTGATGGCAAACCCCTCGGGGGCCTTTTTGGTGTGTTTTCCCAGGAAAAGAAGATTCCTGTGTCCGCAAGGGAGAGGTGGCATTGTTCATGTGTGATGGTGCCCCTAATATCTGTCCACCCAGCAGAGGAGCCCGGCTTCAGCACCTCCCCTGCCTCAGTTTCCCCTGCAGCTGTGGCCTCTGCACACTCCTGGGGCTTTTCCCCCTTTGGAGGGGGGCTGCCATGGGGGTGGCTGGTTTGCAAACCCCACAGCCCCATGTCCAAGAGCTGGTGGGGCTCTGGGAGAGGACCATGGTCCAGGAGGTGAGCAGGGTCCTACAAATCCTGAAAAATGCAGTGCAGGGCCATTTTTCAGCACTGGTCCTTAATTCATCTGGTAATTATGTGCTCTAACGATCTGTGCACACCCTGGGTTGTGGATGCGAAGTGTTGCCTGCCAGCCTGGGGAGATGCTGGTGGCTTTGTGGTGATGGGTGGCTCACCCTGGTGATCACCAGCATGTATCTGCTATGAGTTGTGTCCGTTGTCAGCTTGAGCGTGGTCCTGGGGAGCCAGAGGGTGCTGTGCCTTTGGAGCCTCGGGGAAGGGCTGGAGGTCTGGTTGGTGTGGTTGGACCAGGCATGGCCATGTGTGTGGCAATGGGATGTGGCTTTCAGATGTGGCCCAGGTCCCTGGGGCTGGCTGAGCAGCAGCTCTGGCCAGGCTTTGCTTTGGTCCTGAATAACCCACGTCTTGTTGTGACCGAACGATGCTATGGGCACAAGCTGCCCCGCTCCTGCATGTGCAGATCAGCCCCTGCCCCGATCGCTTTGTGAGCTCCCCCTGAGGAACTCTGCTTTGCGAGAAGCAGATCCCACCAGCTCTGAAGGCTTGGTCATGGACCAAACCCCCTCTTTCTAATGGCCAAGCTGCCCTTTGCACACCCAAGGAGCAGGTTTTGCTTATGGGGCCGAAAAATCCTGCTGCCTTGATGGTTCCTGCTGGTGGGTGGCACCTCTGCTGTCCCTGTGCTTCTAGAACAGACACTTCCAGTTGCCAAAGGATCCAAAAATTCCCCAGGAAGCCCTCTCCATCGCTCTGGCTCAGCTCCTGCATCCCCCATCTCGGTGCTTGGGGGCAAGCTGTGTCCCGTGCAGCTGTGGGGAAAGTCTCTGGTGCTGGCTGGTGGCATCAGCATCTCCTGACCCTCTTCTGGGCATCGCCTGTCCCCTTCCAACCATCCATGAACAGTTTGTAGCTTCAACCTGAAGCTGCTGGAGCATTGCTCCCTGTGCTGGAGTTTGGGTGAGCCTGATGGGCAGTGTGGGACAGTGTGGGGGCTGGGGAAGGTGATCCTGTACCTGCTCTAAATATAGGTGCTGGCATCATCTACTTCTGAAGGTAGTAAAGGTGTCTGACGATACACCAGGCGCTGAGTAACAGCCCGTGGGGAGGGGAGAAGGTGGCTTTTTGTGTCTGTGCCCATTAGGTGGGTGAGTGGGAGGGATGCTCTTGAACTTGGGGGTCACATCTAAGGTGGATTTTAAAGCTTTGGGGTTTTTTTTCTTTCCTCTGCCTCATTCTGGGACAGGCAAGGGGTGTGCGGTGATGCTCTGTGGTGGTGGGATGAGACCTTCAGGGTGTACCTACATGTGGCAGTGGGCTGCAGTGTAAGAACCTGAGCTTTTTGGCACGTAAAACCTGTGTTTTATTAACCTACAGAATCTGTATGAAGCAAACCAGAGCCCCTTTTCTCCTGAGGGGGCCCCAAAATGGCCCATTCCTGTCTCTCTTGCAATAGCCGCAGTTCTGCTCCCGCATGGGAGGGCAGGCAGGGACCCACGGGGACAAGGTGGCACCTCCAAAGCACGTCTCTGAAACCAAAAACAACCCCTAGGAGAACCATAGGGAAAAAACCTATGCTGGGGGCAAAGGAACAACAGCCTGGAGGAGCTGTCACAGCCTGTGTCTCGCTTTCCAAGGCGCTGGACTCACTTTGCTGCTGTACGTGGCTTTTTTGGACATCTCCTTTGCCTCCTGGACACCAGGGATCTGCCACCACGCTTGCTGTTGGTGGCTGCTGGCCATGCTTGACCATGGGAGGGAGGTTGAGAAAGTAAGGGACTTGTTTCAACCTCTACCTGCACGGGACAATCCCCTGCCCAGGCAGGAATTTGCTGGTAGCACGCAACTGGTTCCCAGTTTGGTGCTGGTACTGGACTTGAAGCCCTGCAAAGCTCTTGGAGGGACCACGGGGGGAGATGAGGCAGCCCTGGAGCTCAGAGTCCTGCTGTGCCCTCCAGGCTGGCTGTCCCAGCCCCATCCTCCTGTCCCTCCACGAGGCCTCAGAGGGCAGAGGCCCTCGGGTGTGGGGCTGGTGGCTCCTGGGGTG
>NW_010289269.1:3701-9451 GCF_000700745.2 Antrostomus carolinensis
ACACAGCCCCTGTGTCACACGGGATGGGGTGTTCCCCAGCGTGGGCATGAGAACCATCCCCTGGTAGTGCTGCTGTGGCACCCCTGTGGTCCCCAGGCAGGGTGGGGGGGGTCTGTGTAGGAGAGAGGTACGGAGCACATTCGGGAAGGGTTGTCACCCTGGGGCTGTAGCTTATGCCTGGCTGCTGTCAGACACACTGGGGGTCTGGGGACACTGAGGGGGGTCCAGGGCCAGGAGCTTGAGGAGTTGTTAACAGCAGTACCACAGCAAACTGGCTGGGGGAAGCCGAGATCATCGTGGTGATGTTGGATCGCTGGAGAAATGCAAAGGAGCACCAGCCTGTAAACCAATGGACTGGAAAACCTACTGGGATCCAGGAGCTTTGGGGCATTCCAACAGCTTGGCCACCCCTCCACACCTGCACCTGGGAGATGTCAAGTGGATTCAGATGCTGCTGCCTGGTCCAAAGCTCACAGGTGAGTTGTCCAGCAAAGGTGCTGAAGTCAGGTCTTCTATTTCTTTTGTGCAGAGCTGTATAAAGCACAGAATGTTCTCCGGCAGTCAGAGACGAGTCAGCAGCCTGTGGCAGGCTGGGTATGAGTGACAGGGATATTTTATGGCTTTTCAACAGAACCCTCTCTGTCCTGGTGACGGGAAGGTGCTGTACCAAGAGCTCAGGGAAGGATGAAGGCAATTGCTCTGCTCATCTGGACCACTTTGAGCCAAGCTTACCCTGTGTGTCTCCCACACTGGTGCCACCAAGGGCTAAGCCCAAACCGTGTGACCTACAGGAACTGGCTTTACGTTGCCCTTTGCTTTGTGCATCTTTCCCTTTATCTCCCAAATGCTGTCAGGTTTGGGTTTCAATTCCTTGGCTCGTGAAGTGCTAAAAAAACATGTCTTCAGTGGGAAGTGTACAGTTCCGTAGGGACATATCCCAGGAGATGGCCCAGCTTTGATAGCACTTGCCTGGCTGATGGATGCAGTGACAGCCAGGAGCTGGAGGCAAAGCCCAGCATTTCTCAATCTGGGAAACACATTCCCATTTTATAGCTAAAAAAAGTGATCTGCACCCCTGACTGTGGGGAAGGCTCTGCCTTCTGTGGGGAAGGTGGTGCCTTCTTCATCACTGAGGGCTTTGCACTAGTGCTGGAAGCAGTTTAAGGAGATAATGTCCTCTTGTATGGGACAGAAGTTCTGCATTAACGTTTTTTGAAGTGAGTGTGTTAAATATGAGCTGCCCCAAAGGCTTTGAAAGTGGGACTGAGTGTGCAGGTCTCTGATGGACATCTCGTGGAGCCTGGTCTGGAAAGCTGGTGCCGGGATGAGTGATGGATGTCGCTAGCTGAGTGCTTAACCTCCTCTGGTGCCTTTCCCCAAATTCCCTGACATGTCTGGATCCATGAAAAAGATACCAGAGCAATGCTGGGAAGGTAGAGCTTCACCCTAGCATGGGAAACTGGTGCTGCAAAATGGGGAGCCTTCGCTGTCGGAGAGCCAGTGCTCTGCCTGGCAGGCACAGAGGCTAAAAAAAAACCCCTTGACAAATGGAACAGAAAGGTTAAAATTATCTGTACATCATCTGAATAACAATGGCAATGCAGATTGTACCTGCTTATAATAGCTCCAGGAGACAGGGGATAAATTGGGAACAAAAGTACCCCAGAAACAGATGCTGCTGGCTTGCAGCTGGCAGATGTGCTGAGGTTTGGGGACCTGCAGGGACAAAGCCACCGGAAGCACTAAAACGTGGCCTGTGTGTGCTCCCCTCACCTTGCCCATGGATGCTCCAGGACTTATCCAGCCCTGGGTCCTGGCAGAGCTGCCCAGGCAGTTGTGGGTTCCAGGGACATGGGAGCAGTCCCTGCCCACAGTGCTGGCACGGCAGAGAGGGCTGTGCACATCTTGTCTTGCATCCAGGTACCTGGGGGACCCAAACAGTCCTTTTTCTGGGACTGCTGCAAATCACCACCCCATAACCTGGCTCTTCTTCCCAGGAAAAGACCCGTCCTGGGAAGATTCCTCACATTATTAGATTTTTTTTCTCTCTGCCTCTGCCCTGCTTTCCTCCTACTGCCCCTCGCAAAGCCCAGTGAAGGCATGTGGCACTGGGTCCATCTCTACCTCTGCGGGCACTGGTTCTTCCCTAAAGGCTCCCCAGATTATTTTTAAAGCAGGATTCCAGCAGTTGTGCAATCCCCGGGGGGGTTGCAAGGGAAGCCTGGCTCCCATCCTTGGGCACTCAAACACCCCCTGGGTCAAACACCTGGTGATGACCACGCTCACTCCTGTCCCTTGCCCTCCAAAACCTCAGCAAAACACCAGAAACTTGGATGTGAGGCTGCTGGAGTCAAATCCAAACCCTGGGGGGGGGCGGGACAGAAGGGGTGTGGGGGGGAAATACTGTGAAACTTCAAAGAATGAAATATTTTGTCTTCATTATTCCAGCCCCAGCGAGGTGTTTAAAATCCTTTACGTACAAGGCAGAGCAGGCAGGGGTTTGCTCTCTCTGGAGACACAGCTGATGGCTCAGAGGGGGGATGCTGGGGGTGGCTCTCATCCCGTTCCTCCGGTGGTACTTACAAGCGTGCTCTCCCAGTGCCAAGGATGTGTGTGGGCTCTGAAGTGGGGATGGTGCTTACTCATGCTGGGAACCACGTGGCGTTGCTGGCTCACAGGCTGGCAGCGCCGATAGTTCCATGGGCGAGCATCCCCCTCCATGGGCGAGGCTCCCCCTCCATGGGCGCCCCCCCCTCCATGGGCGAGCATCCCCCTCCATGGGCGAGCATCCCCCTCCATGGGCGAGCATCCCCCTCCATGGGCGAGCATCCTCCTATGGGTGAGCATCCCCCTCCATGGGCGAGCATCCCCCTCCCATGGGTGAGCATCCTTCCATGGACGAGCGTCCCCTCCATGGACGAGCAACCCTCCCACAAGCAAGGACATGCAACCACTGCTCCTTCCTGGCACCACTGTTCCTCCCAAGGGAAATGGGATCTGTTCACAAGGGTTGTCCTCCCCAAAGCCCAGCCTGGTTCAGCACCTCTATTTTTTCTTCTTCTCGTTGATTTATGTCTCTTGACAATGATCTCCCTCACTCGGTGATGTAGTGCTTTGCATCTGCCCTGGCTGTGTTTGCCAGACCCCACGTGAGCAGATGAGATACCTTGGACTGTTCTGGAAACTGGTCCCTACCAGTGCATGGAGGAGTGAGCTGGGAAATGCTGCATCCCAGGAGCTTTTTGGGAGCTGCTTTGTGTCACCTTTGGCTTTACAGGTGACAGGGAGCAAGGAGATGAGCAGGGTTGGTCCCATCCCTGCCTCTTCCATGAGCTTGTCTTGGTACCCGCTGCCCCATCTCCTGGTTAAATGCCACAGAGCAGGAAAGAGCCCACTGGACATTTGCTTTTGCTATTTCTGTGTAGAGAAGACTTTTAAAAGAAAACAACACCACAATTCTGCCCTCTACATGAATCCACTAAGCATTAGTTACTCTCCTTCCCCATCTGGCACCTTCCTCTCACCAAAGCAGGGCTCTCCAGCTGCCAGGCACCCCTGCCAAGGGGCAGCCAGGTGCTGGGAGGGCTGGGTGAGCCGGTGGAGACCCAGCAGCACTGATCTGCAGCTGAAATCACTCGATGTACATGGCTTGAAGCCGCTGTGGGACTGAGAGCTGGATGTCTCCACAGTGGTCCAGCCCACGAGCGAGCTGCCGTAAGGACCAGGACATATGGATGTGACGGACCTGGCAGACTTCAGCAGAGGTACCAGTGCTGCTTGGGGTGCAAGGGGGAGGGAACAGGGATAAGGGTTTAGGATGTGTGGTTATTTGCTAAAGCCAGACCTAAGCTAGGCTTTCTCTCCTTCCCACGTGCCCTCCCCTGGGACCCAGTCAGTCAATTTATGGAGCAGTCTGCTATAGATGATGTGATTTTCAGATTGATTTTCACAGATCTGCATCATGGCCATCATGAATGATGTGGGTTTCTTCCCTTTCCAAAAGGGGAGGAGCAGAGGAAGGAAATAAATCCAAGCATTATACCTCCTGGTAGAGCTTAATCCTACGCTAAATTCAGCAAATAGTGCCCAGACAAACATGAGGGCACCTAGAGCTGCACCTCTAGGTCCTTTTGGGTGAAGCATGGAGCATGCAGGACCATCAGCCAGAGCCACAGCTCCCCTTCCCTTGGCCTCTGAAGTGTTGACAGGTGACCTTATCATTTCATTGCTAATTTACTTTGCAGGGGGGAAAAAAAAGTGCAATCATGCTTTTTTTAGGTTTTTCTCACTAATTAAAGGATGGGCTTCATTTACACAAGCATTTTTTTTAAGGAGCTGTCCCAGCTTGAGTCCCTGTTCCTCCAGCGTGTGATATTGCACTGTGTCAGCAAGTCTCACCTCCGTTAGCAGCTCGGAGCGTGTGAGGAAACCAGCGTGAGCTGTGGGAAGGAGCTGTGAGTTAGCAAAGCCCCCCCTGGCCCTTGGCAAAGCCTTGTCTTACACCTCCTGGCAGGAATAGCTACAGCTGCTTTCTGCAGCAGCAGCCAGAGCAGGGGGGGTGCGATGAGGAGGGGGTAAGGGGACAGGCTGTGAATCCTTCCATCCTCTCAAGGTCACAGCCTGGGGTCACAGCCAGTCTGTCACCCACAGCCCAGCCTGTCCACACCCGTCCTGGCAACAGGGGCTTTGCTATGGTCCCCATGTCCCCAAATGCCCCATGTCTCCAGTCGTGTGTGTCCCTTGGTGGATGGACCACCCAGCTGCAAGGACAAACAGCCTTGTCCCCATGTCTCAGCAGTCACTTAGGGGTGGAAGATGTCCCAGCTGATAGCAAGGAAGGAGAGCAATGCAGGGTGCAAGCCAGGCTGGGTTGACTGAGAAAGCCACCCATGCCCACCCGGTCCATTCTGCTGCTTGGGGACATTTCTGTGATGAGTATTGGCAAATCCCTGCTTTTCCTGGTGCTGGTTTGGGAAAAGGGACATCATCCCACCCTGCGCCCAGCAGACTGGTGCTGTGCAGAACCAGCTTGTTCTTCCGTGCCTGCAACATCTCAGCAGCACCAGCAGGGATGAGGACCTACCATTGACAGCGACACGGGCAGATGGGATTATCAGTCACATGTGCCACCACTCTCTTCTTGTTTTAGCCTCTTTTCCTGGTGCTGGTTTGGGAAAAGGGACATCATCCCACCCTGCGCCCAGCAGACTGGTGCTGTGCAGAACCAGCTTGTTCTTCCGTGCCTGCAACATCTCAGCAGCACCAGCAGGGATGAGGACCTACCATTGACAGCGACACGGGCAGATGGGATTATCAGTCACATGTGCCACCACTCTCTTCTTGTTTTAGCCTCTTTTTTCTTTGCATTAACTCCTCGAGCCTGTTTTTTCAGCCTGCACTAGCGATTTGCTACTTGACACAATCAACTTCTTCCTGCTGTCTGCGAGAGGCTGGTGTGTGTTTGAACGTACCCGACGGGATGGTGCCGAGGCGGGCTGGCCTTCCTCCGCATCACACCCCAGGAGCATCCCAGCAGGAAAGCCTCCCTGGGTGCTGGGGAGCTCAGCAGCTTGTGAGGGAAAGGTCTTTGCAGCTTCTTTGCCCACTTCCACCCTGGTTTGTGCTGTCCCAGATACAACCCACCACCACCTGTGTGACAGAAAGAGGCTGACCTGCTTAATTGCCTTTGCTAATTTTCCCCTCTCCCTCATCACTCTCTTTGCTCCAGTATTTAGTGATCCTCGCCCTCG
>NW_010289269.1:9513-9844 GCF_000700745.2 Antrostomus carolinensis
CAGCCAGCAGCTTTGGCTAGACCACCTTCTCCTTTGTACCTGCACGAGGACAAGGGGTGGCCCAAAGCTGGGGTTAGCCACCAAATCTGGGTGCTGCACAGCAGTTAACACCAGCACAGGCTTGTTCTGTGATTACTTATCACCTCTGGCTGTAAAGCTGTTGCTGCTCTCCCAACCTCTGCTTTCACTGCACCCTCATGTTAGAGGGACCACTTTGAAATATTAATCTAAATTATGTGTCCAGAGAAGGGCAAAGGAGCTGGGGAAGGGTCTGGAGCACGAGTGTGCTGAGTTCCCGGCTGAGGGAACTGGGGTTGTTGAGCCTGGAGAA
>NW_010289269.1:10038-16518 GCF_000700745.2 Antrostomus carolinensis
AGTGGTGGAGTCCCCATCCCTGGAGGGATTGAAGAGTCGTGTAGACACAGTGCTGAGGGACATGGGTTAGTCAGGGACTTGTCAGTGTTGGGTTAATGATTGGACTCGATGATCTTAAAGGTCTTTTCCAATCCAGGCAATTCTGGGATTCTGTGAGATTTTGCAGATCCCTGCTGAGATCAGCCGTTCCCAGACCCTGTTTGCACTTGCTGTGTGCAGACACCTTCTGCCAGCGCACGCATGCCACTGCGAGACTCTTGAGGTTTGGAATTGGAGCCTCCAGCACCAAGTGTGTCCCAGGCCTTCCTGTGAGATGCTCTCCAGCAGACTTGGTACCAGCTCCAATCTCAGGTGCCCGTTCCCAGCTGTGCAGGGTGAAAGTGTTGCAGACCCCAGGTGTGTCCCATGAGCTGTCTCTTAAATAGCAATGATCAGGCTGAAGGGCTCTCCCTGCCCTTTTTCTGGGGGAGATGCAGCTGGTCACTGCAGAGATGGATCTGTGTCTTGGCCAGGACAGGCTTTTGCTGTCCCTAAGCTCAGCCCTTCTTGCAGGTGGGGAAACTGAGGCACAAGATCACAAGGCTGAGCACAGCAGTTCCTAGTGGGTTGGTCATTGCTCCTCTGGCCTTAGCAGGAGCTGGTGCTTGCTGCCTGAATGCTTTACTGATGTTTCTCAAAGTTTCTCCCTGTAGAAACCCCTTTTTGCTCTGCTCACAAGGGTTACCTGGAGGAGGATCGGGAGGCTTTCAGCTGGGACTGTGCTTGTTGGGGGTGACCTGATATCCCCTGTTGCCACCAGAGCTCTAACCTGCCCCTCTCACCAGCCTCTGCATCCAGGGAAAAAGGTTAAGCCATATTTTTGGACACAAATGACTCCAGTGAATTAACTCAGAGATGTTATTATGGGCCATGAGAACAGGTCAGGTTTCAGTCTGGGAAGGAAGCGGTAAGTGATGGTCTGTGATCATCTGTTGGCTGAAATCAGGCCAGAAAAAATGTTTTTTTCCATTCTCTGCCTCTTTTTTTGGCTCGTGGTGCAGGGGGACGGCTCTGCCACCCCTGCGCAGTGCTGTGGGTGAGGGTGACGGGGAGCTGGGAGGATGCTGTCCCACAAACAGGCTGGGCCAGGGGAGAAGCTCCAGCAGCACTGGGAAGGAGTCTGGCTCTTCTCCCAGCAACAAAAACTTATTTTAGCTGGGAAATTGGAGGTCAGGAGGGCCAGACAGACCTCCCAGGCTGAATTTCACAGCCATGAGTAGAACAAGTTGTTGATTTTGCCAGGGCTGCCATAAGGAGACACGTTGCAGACGGAGAACGCTGTATTCTCCGTTCCTGACAAACGCCTGCCACGATAGCTTGAATATAAAGCAGGGGCTTAGGCAGAGGGAGCTTATTCGGTGTTTGTATTTTTACATTAATTCATGTTTCTCTCTGCAGATCAAAAGAACCTTCAGAAGCCCAAAGCAAAGCCAGGGCTCCCATGTGCATGGCAGAAACGTGGGAGCGAGCCCTGTCACCCACCGGCTGGATCCTGCCAAAGAGGAAGCCAAGCCTCGGCGCGTCAGCAACCTCGTCATGCGGAAGGGCAGGCACAGAGGGTGGCAGCAATATTTCCATGAGGTACCTGCACTGGATGAGCCCAGCATTGCCTGGTCCTATAGCACAGAGCCTTGTCTTGATGCCATAAAACTGAGAGGCCACGTAGTAATGCTGGTGGCCAAGCCACCAGCGTCCCCAGCCCAATGTCAATGCTGTGGGCCACTGCCAGGATGTACTGGGGGGAGCAGAGAGGGATTTTTTTTGCCAGGGTCACCCAGGGGGACCCTCTTCAGCATCCTCCTCTTGCTCAGCTCCCCTGTTCCTCACCATTTGCTCCAGCAGCTCCCTTGCACCCCCAGAGAAAAGGTTTACTCTGAACAGGGTCATTCCCTGGCAGCATCCAACACCCCACCTGGGTCCTGGCAGTTGGAGAAGCAAGACAGATGATGGCAGGACCAAGGAGACAGCTGAGAGGCGAGTGGTAAAACTGCAGATAGATTTATTTCAAGATGCAGCTGGAATTTTATCTCATGCCTATCCCTGTCCTTAGTGCCTGATGCTGCGGCATGTGGGGACAGATGTGACATGTGGCTTTGTTTAGAGCCTGGGAACAGGAAAATCTCCCTTGAACAGCCATGGTTTAATCTGCACTTCTAGGGCTCTGTCAGAAACCTGGGTCCTGTGGTGTACCCAGCAGTGGATGCACTAAATGGCCACCAGTTTCTGTATCGCTGACCCGCTGGGGCAATCTGGGCAGTTGGCAGAGCTGATGGTGTTAACACAGCAGTGCTGGTTGCAAGCAGTGACTTGGGAACTGGGAGGTGGACCAGCTGGTGGGATTTTTTTTATTTTTATTTCTATTTTAGTGGATTTTGGTCAATTAATCCAAACCTCAGCTTGGCTTGATTTCTTTGGTGCCTCTGGTTGAACAGGCTGCGGTGCAGGATTAAATGTCATTGTGCAATCCAATGGATGATGGGTACAAAAGCAAAACAGAGAGGACAGAGCAGCAGGGCTGGAGGTGACCCGTGCAGACCCTGTCCTAAGAAACACAGTCCCCAGGAGCATGAGGATGAACTACTCCTAGAGAAAATAAAAGGAAGGAGCTGCAAACAAACAGATGCTCTTTCACACTCCTTCATAGAGGTGCGATACACGTGTGTAAGGCTGGTGTGGTCGTGACGGCAGATGTCTGCAAGGTGCTGTCACTTTTGGACCAAAAGCTCTCTCTCTGCTCCTCTGATGCTGTCAAGAAGCCCTGGGCTGGCTGCTGCCGTGTGCTGCAGTAACAGCCTGCCTCTCAGCAGAGATGGGGCTCCTGGGGGTGGTACCATCTGGATGCCAAGGAGGAGACAGCCCTTGCTCCCTGAAACATGTCAGCTCAGGGTGGGAGAAGCAAATGCTATTTTATGGAGGCACGGGTAGGTTCATTGATTGAA
This sequence comes from Antrostomus carolinensis, assembly GCF_000700745.2. NCBI lineage: Eukaryota > Metazoa > Chordata > Aves > Caprimulgiformes > Caprimulgidae > Antrostomus > Antrostomus carolinensis. The sequence goes on from NW_010289269.1 coordinate 13,017, forward strand.
GAAGGAGATGTTATGAAAGGTGGTTATCGAGTTTTGAGCATCCCAGCTCTGGTTCCAAAAACAAGTTACTTGATGGCATGAGGTCTCAGAGGCAGAGAGAGCAGAGCGTGCCTTTGGTGAAAGCAGATGCTCGCAGGCAGCTTGCTCACTCGCCATACAGGCAGCGGTTGCCTGCCTTGCCTACCCATCACAGATTGAGCTCGCCTGGCACCGGGCTGGCTCCCTGCAGACTGCTTGTTTGCATGCCTGGTTGGCTGCTCCTGCCTCGTGTTGGCCTGTGTGATGCTCCCTGGGGCGAGGATGACTGCAGATCTCCTGATGAAGTCTAAAAATCCTTCCACAGCTTATTGAAGTGCAACCAGCAATCAGCCCATGCTCTGTGACTCAATCAAATCTGGGATGGCACAGGGGTCTGCAGCTCAGGAGGTGCACGCAGGATGTCCACGTTGGAAGGTTGTGTGGCTTCCCCAGTCAATAAAAGGCTGTGTGGCAATGGTTTTGCAACTGTGGCTGAAGAAGATGAGTCAAGGTCCTCCACAAAGCTGCAGCAGCCCTGTGAGCTCACCCAGCAAGGGCTTCATGGAGCAGCAGGGCAAGGACCTCCCGTAAAAGGGGTTTCTGGTATTTCCTAAGCTCTCCAGCAGCAGCCACGGCCATGAGTGTCTCCTAAGAGCCTCTCCAGCAGCCATCTCTCAGCGCTGAGTCAGTTTGAGGAGCTCTCGGGGCTGAACCACGGCAGCAGTCGCAGCACGTGCCTGGCAACCTGCTCATCCAGGTGTAGGTCCCACCAGGCTTTGGTCACTTCAGCTGAACCGTTCACATGAACACGATGTCTGTGTTTTTTAAATGAAACTTGTTCCTTCTTCCCTTCGGTCTACTGCCCATCCAGCTGTCCCCATGTGTCTGCTAAGTGCTAGGACTGTCACAGATGGGTGACCTGAATTCATGGCTCTCATCCCCTGGGAGCACTAGCTGCTGTTTGGAGAACCAAGTGGTTTCTGGTCTTCTCCCTGTGATATCACCACAGTCTTGTGTGGGCATCATAAGCCTGCAGGGACAGGCAGAGTGGCTTGTCCTCACCCTTTCTGCAGCCATGCTCTGTCACTCTGAAGGTACCTGTTGCCAAGCCAAGGGTGGATGAATCTCTTTCTTTTTACACAAAGGCACCTGCGAGGCCCTGCCAGTGCAGAGCATCTCTTGTTTTGCAGGAACACCAAAGCCAGATGATTGCTCAATGTGCCCAGCTAAGATAATACCGAATAATCTTGTTTACATTTTAATTTCCTACCCCTGTTGGGAAAAGCTGATACACCACTGTTCTCCCTCTCCATGGGTGATGTGTGCCTGCAAGAGGGCTCATCAGAGGGTAGCACTAGCAGCAATTGGCTGAACCTGGCTGCTGCTCCGTCTGCTAAGTGACATGAAGAGCTCCAGGGTGGCCAGGAGAGCACTGGTGCTGTGATGGTGAAGGCTGACCCAGTGGCTGGAAGGCTCAGCAGGCCACTTGGTTTCTCTTCTTGGTGTGCTTTGCAGAGGATGGACACGAGTGGCAGCTGCCTCCTGTCCCTTTTTCCTGTGCTGTGAAAATGCCCAGCTCTGTCTGGTTGTTTTTCCCGGCTGGTGGAGCTGAGTCATTGCTGTTCTTCAAGGAGAAGGTTTGTTTTCCCCCAAACGGTCTCTCTCCCTGTGCGGTGAAGCCTGTGTTCTGCTCAAGACTGCTGTAATTTTCTTCTTCTGAATCCGTGGGCTTCTTTAGCTGAGGAATTTGTTTGCCCTGTTGCATAAAAATAGCCACTTCTCTCTAGGGACATGCTGTTGGGAGGCAGTGGCACCTTCCTGCATGGATCAGCTTGGTACATGTGTGACAGACTCCATGCAGCTGAGCATGGCAATAAAACCCATCCTTGATTCCCCATCAGAGAAGCAGGCACTCCTCGAGGCCTGGAGTCATCCCATGGGTTCCCAAAAGTTCATGCTATGTGCCAGAGAAGGATCTCTTCTTCCGGAGGAGCAGAGGTGCAGATGGAGGCAGTGTAGGTTGTGACCCCATCCTGGCAGGAACTCACCTCTCCCTTGGCCTGGATGTGACTCAGCAGTCCAGCCTCGCTAGCCAGGTGCCAGCATCCCCACGCCTGACCCCACTGCTATTGCCCTGGCCATGCTCTCAGGGTTTGTTTGTCTTTCCTCAAGACAACACACCATGGTCTAAGAAAGTCTCTCATCTATATGATTTCTTGCTTGCATATGTACTGTCCCAAATGTGTGGGACCAGCATCTCTCTCCACCCCTCTACCTGATGAGGGGAATAGCTGCTTCTTGAGCCAGTATCACCTACTGGTGGTGGACACTGGTGTAGGACCCTACAAACCTACCCCTTCCCACTTCTTTTTTCTCCACCCGACCTGTCTGCCTGGCAACTCTTTCCTTACTCTGGAAAGCTGTGGAAATAATAAAGTGTTTGCAACAATTTTCTACAGAGCCTATTTCCTCAGAGAGCTGATTAAAGGCGAATAGGAGAGAATCTAATTGCATCCATGCTTTTATCTCCTCCCGAGGCATCATGGTTTGCCAGGAGAACAAGAAAATCCTGGATTCTTGCAGGGTCAAGGAAACTAATCTTCCTCGTTAAACAGAAGCGGCAGCTCTCGCTGTGTTGATAACACTGCTGGTGTTGTGAGTGTGGCCTGGTTTATGTCAAGCACCTGAGAAGCAACAGGCAAAGCTCTCTCTCATCAGCAGACACCCCACAAAGGAAGAGCTGGACAGAGGTGGCCACCAATGTCCAGTCCAGTGTAGAACAGTGAATGTGGCTGGTGAATCACAGGCATCCATAAGGATGGAGGAAGGTTTCTCCCAGCAGCTGCTGTGCTGCAGAGCAGTGTCGTGGTGGTGGAGTGGGACGTTGTGTCACCCAGACCAGCAGCCCTCGTGCTACCTGTGCTCCTTGCAGGCAGCAGGAACATGGCAGTTTTCTGCCTCCTGCTTTCATCCCCTCCCTCAGGAAGATGTCCTTTCTGCCTGTCTGGTTTACAGCTGGGCTCCTCTCCTTCACTTTTGAGCTTTGGAGGTTGGGGGTTGGCTGGGGACATCCCCATGGGGGTGTACTAGGACCGGCTGGCAGATCTGCTGTGGCAGGGAAGGACAAGAGGACATTGATAGGACAAGAGGAAATGGCCTCCAGTTGTGCCCAGGGCAGCTGAGATTGGATGTGAGGAAGAATTTCTTTGCTGAAAGGGTTCTGAGGCATTGGAAGGGGTTGCCCAGGGCAGTGGTGGAGTCCCCATCCCTGGAGGGATTGAAGAGTCGTGTAGACACAGTGCTGAGGGACGTGGGTTAGTCGGGGGCTTGTCAGTGTTGGGTTCATGGTTGGACTTGATGATCTTAAAGGTCTTTTCCAATCCAGGTGATTCTGTGACATCCCGAGGGGACAGACTGGAGGGTCTCACCACCCACCCACACCCAGCCCCATCCAGGAGAGTGGAGGCTGCTGAACGCCACAGGT
>NW_010289269.1:16567-34643 GCF_000700745.2 Antrostomus carolinensis
CCTCCTGCTTTCCTCACTAACCTCCATCTTTGTCTCTTGTATTTTCTAAGCAAATCTCTATGGAAACAGGTGCTGTTTGTAGTAAAGCCTCTGTTTTTCATGTTGCTCTGCTGCTCTCGAGGAAGGAGGGGGAGCAGAGACCTATTAAGGGCAGATGAGGTTTAGACAGGGAGAGATATTTCAGCTGTCTTGGCCCTTGGCACAAACAGAAGCTGTCTTAACAACCCTCGGTGATGGGAGATGGAGGCTGAAGCAACCAGACTCCTTCTTGGCACTCTCAGTTTTGATGAGGACTCTATGCCTGGCTTACACAGCCCTTCTTCCTCTCCCAGCTGGATGGAGGAGAGCACTGTGGTGTTGAATGGAGGGGAAATCAGTCTTGCTCAGAATTAATAACACAGATTTCATGTCTTCCCAGTGAGTTACCAGTCCTACAGCACCCTGGCTCTCTTGAAGGTCACCCAGTGCTAGTCCTGTCTTGGTGTCCTGACAGCACCCACTGTGACGTTGCTACGAGGTCCACGTGAGCCACCTCCACACTAGCTGGGGTGTGGGGGGAACAGGAGCTGCGGGATGTGATGCAAAGGGGCCGGAAAGTACCAGGAGACAGAAGGATGAACAAGCCCCCGCCTTCGTGGGACGCTGGAGCATCGTCATCTCGCAGAGCTTCCTGCCCGCAGCCCTGTTCCCAGGCTGGTGAGCTTTCTAACTTGTTTGTTTATTTTGAGGAGGGATGGGGGAATGTTTTAGGAGCTGAGAGAAGAATGTTTTAAAGGAGGAATTCGGTGCCAGATTGGCATCCTCTGCATCAGACAGAGCAGCTCAGAGCTGCAGGAGGGAGCTGTGTTTGTCAGCTCCTTTTGCTGCAAGTCACCCTTGATGTTCATCAACCCTGGGCCTTCGCAGGGGCTACTAAATCCAAAGCAACCTGCAATAGACTAATACTGAGATCCTGGGGGTTTTAGGACACTCTAAGCTACTTCTGTTTTCCACCCAGGCAGAGCAAACTGGACCCTGAATCAGACACTAATTGGTCTTTGACACAAAGATGAGTCCATGGTGATACCTGGCCATCTGGGTCTAGGAGGAGGGTCTTCCATCCTGACCAGGAGGAACTGAGAGCTGGTCCTGCTGCCCATCACATGGGTCAGATAGCTCTTTGGCCCACAGAGGATGGAACAATGTGCTGTTAGAGGTTATCCTGCTTCTTTTTAAGTAATCCTTTGTGTTCAGCCCAAACCAGCCATGCATAGCCACCCTGCAGGTAGGACTTGCTCCACACGTAATCCATCTCACCCCTTCCCCTACCCACTCTACCCTCTCGGCTGCTCTGCTGGAGCTGTCAGGGCTGATGTTTGGAGATCACCAACTGCAGGGTGCTCCAAAGGCACCGGGGAGAATTATATTGGCTTTAAGAACATGGATTCAGACTGCAGTGCAAACGGTGCTTCTTTCCAAAAGGAGTCAATGTTACAGAGCCTTTGTGGTTCTGCTAGAATTACAATATGTGATTACCGGGGTTGAAACACTGGTTAATTACCTAGTCATTTGTTGTAATGCTCCCAATTAGCTAGTGAAAGCGTAGCAAATGCATTGCTTCACTCCTGTTTTTCATAGCTTATACAAGGCTATTCATAGATAGAAGATAAACAGTGTGGCGTGTAATTTTAGGGTGGTATAGAACTTTCCTGCTTCTTTGGGTGGCCTTTCTTAGCCTGGGGAAGACAGGAATTCATCTGTGAGATGAGGTAAGCACCTTGATGTGATTCATTTCACATCTAAGCTGATCACAACAACTTGGATGTGTCTCAGTCAAGTGCAGCTTTCACGGTAGGCATGGGAGCCTGTCAAACCTCCTGGCAATACGGGCAAGGTGGGATGGTTCAGTCTACTGGGGAAACTGGTTGAAAGGACATCCTGTAACATTGTCTTATAGTGGCTTTCCAATACCTGAAGGGAGCCTACAAGAAAGCTGCAGAGGGACTTTTTAAAGGGCAGTTAATGATTGTACAAGGGGAAATGGCTTTAAACTGGAAGAGAGTAGGTTTAGATGAGATATTAGGAAGAAATTCTTTGCTGTGAGGGTGGTCAGACACTGGAACAGGTTACCCAGAGAAGCTGTGGCTGCTCCTCCCTGGAAGTGTTGAAGGCCAGGCTGGATGAGGCTTTGAGCAACCTGGTCTAGTGGAAGGTGTCCCTGCTGATGGCAGGGGGGTTGGAACTGGATGAGCTTTAAGATCCCTTCCAACCCAAACCATTCTCTGATTCTATGATTCATTCAATGATTGCCCACTTTTCTGAGCCTCGTTGAGCTTAATTATCCTGGCCTCTTGGTGTCAGGGAGTAGAAGAAGGGTTCTGTGCCCAGGCAGATGGACCAACCTTCTCCTTGCTGCCTCTGTGCACCGCCTGATTTCATGCCCACAAGAACACGCACATCGAGGCAATGTTTGCCCATACAAGTGCCTGTTTGCCCACACAACACATTTGTACATCTGGCTTGGCAGATTGGTGCACATGTAAAAATGGCTAAGAAAACTCTGAGGCCTCGATGGCAAACTGGGTCTGGTTTTCTTTCTTTTTCTTTTTCTTTTTTTGTGAAGGTGCTGCTCACAGTTACCTGGTTACAGCTGCACTGAAATGTCCCCTTCAGGAGAGCTTTGGCTTCCAGGCATTGCACTCCAACCATCTAAATTTTGTCTCTGTGTTTGGTGCAGTAGGTCACCTAAAAATATATGTTAGCTTTTTACCCATAAAGCTTTCTAATGACCTTTTCCTAAACTTGGTGTCTCAAAGCATATCCCTCCTGCAAGGCTTTTAGTCCCTTCCCCATGCTACCCCAAAGCAAGCTGGTCTGTCAGTACAGCCCAAGGAAAGGATGCTAACTCAGGACCTAGACCCAAACCCAGGATGTCCATATGGTGATACCCTAAGGGATAGTGATTTAAAGCAAGCTGCCCTGCCCAGAGCAGGTTCAACCTGCCCCTACAGATGCCAGAAGGTACCTTAAGTTGCCAATAACTTGGTTGTGTTTCTGGACCCAAGACCGTATGTAAGAAGGACAAGGCTACAACAGAGCATCTTCTTCAGCCTCACTGAGTGCCAAAGGCTGTTGTGGTGTCCAGCCACAGAGACCTGGCAAGGCCAGCACTGGCTGAAAGGTGGGTGTTTCTGTACATGGCTTTCTTGACTTACTCCATCTCCCATTTCATCCTTTTTTAAGCAGAGATCTGTGGGTGACTGTCTGCAATGGCTGAGAGACAATATGTGGATATCTAGGTGCAGCTCCCCGTCCAATTTCCCTGCTCAGCAAAGACATGCTGGAGAGATTATCCCAGCGGGGGTGATGGTTCTCAACCACAATGGCCATAAAAGTCTCCATTATTTATCTCCAAGCTGCTTAGTGATAAAGTGGGTGGAGAAGGAAGCCACATTTCCTGCTCAAAGAGTGTGTGGGAATACCTTTTCAAATGTTAATTTCTCATGTTTTTCAAAAAGCTACCCAAAGGCACTGGTCCGAGCAAATGCTGAGAAGCCTGTGCATATTCAAACCAACTAGGTTTTAAAAAGTCTGCAAAAATATTTGGGGTGGGGTAAGGTTTGTGGGGAATAAGAAGGAGCTCCAGGAAAAAAAAAACAACCCACCACTGTTTCCCCTACTTCAAAGTTAAAATTAGATGTGCACATTTCAGTCTTCTCTGATGTATCTCCCTCCAGGGAAATAGGTGATGAATGCAAAAGCCCAGGGGGAGGAGGATCGGCCAAGGGGTTCCCTGTCAGCAATGTTAATGAACGTCCCTCTCCCAAATCCTTCACCCCTTGGGAACCCATCCTCAAACCTCAACTGAGCACCTGTCCTCAACTGGTAACCAGTGAAACCACCAGGGAGGGTGGATGGGGGTGGCTTTGGACAAGTGCCCAAGAGATCCCTAATTCTGTTTTGCATCCAAGGCAATCTGCTTCCCCAAAATTAAATAATCCCACTGTAAAATTCACCAGCTTCCAGGACTTTATTATTGATAAAAACCCTTTCTACAGGAGCCGCCCAGGCAATATGTGGCTAATTTTTTGTTGTTAATACACATCCTAGGGTTTTCTGTTGTAGCTTTCACTTTAAAAGCAAAAAAAAAAAAGTCATATGTGATTTTTAATGCAGATTTGAAAGAAAAGGAAAAAAAATCTCCTGGGTCTGTACCCACCACAAGTTTTAAAGTGCAGAATCTGTGTCTGTTGTTGAATAAGAAATGCACAATGACTGCCAAATTTCAGCTTGAAAGCAGCCAGAAGCTATCTGGGAAAAAAAAGATGTTTTGCAAATACCTTTTGTAATTGTAAAAATAAAATTTAAAAAAAAAAAAAAAAAACCCAAACCAACAACAGAAAGGATTTACCAGTTATTAACCCTTGAAAAATATGGGATCTTGTATAACTTAGAGCCCAGAAGTGACATCTAAGCTGAACAAACTCTTGAAAACATGAGTTTATAGTTTGCATCTTATTCCTCATAGCCAAGGAATTTTATAACCAATGTCTCTTCATCCCAAGTGCTCAAGCAAGAACAGAAAACGCCTCAAGCCTGGCAGCAAACGCAGTGAGGGGATATGGATCCTGCTGTCCCTAAGTACAAATTCATTTGTAAAGGTTTGGTTAACTCTTATTTTGGTCAGCCCTGGAACAATAATGTCCTCTCTTGCTCTGGAAGTTGTCACCATTGGACATGGACCTCTCCTGGCTTTTAGCTGGGCCAGAGCTGGTTTCTTTTCAGCAGCTGGAACAGCCCTGGGGTTTGAGTTCAGCTGGGATTTGTTAGGAGAGAAACACTGAGAACACCCCAATGTTTGCATTTTGTCACTGGAAGTTGAAGGACTTTGTGTTTTGCCAGTTTGCAAGCACAAGATCTCAGGGGGTGAGGAATATTGCAGTGACTCAGCTCCATGGGCATTGGGCTCTGCCAAGGGGCTGTTCCATCTCCTGTCCCCCATGGGCAGGAGATCCATGAGGGGCTCTTCCTCTCTTGCTCTCTCTGGCTTTCGCTCGGGCTCTGGCTCTCCCGGGATTGCAGTTTCGGGTCGGGATTGTTGCTCCTCCGGGGTCGTTATCCGGGAATGGGACGGGCTTGGTTGGTGGGTGGTGAGCAATGGCACTGTGCATCGCTCATTTGCATATTTTATTCCTATTATTATAATAATTGTTTTAATCTCTTTATTATTTTATTTTTTCTTTTATTTCAGTGATTAAATTGTTCTTATCTCACCCTACGATTCTCCTTACCCTTGCCCCCCAATTCTCTCCCCTGTCCCCTGGGGGGGGGAGGGCGGTGTGTGAGCGAGCAACTGTGTTTGGCTGCTAGCCAAGTGCAACCACCATAGCAGCTCCCAAGAGAATCATCTGATGGTCTTTGCTTCCCTCTTGCTTTTCCCTTGGCCAAGCATTCCTGGGAAAAGATGGGGATGGTCAGTGAAACCCCTCCCTGCTTGTTCCTCCACAGTAATAAAACGTGAGAAGAGGTTTTTCCACTGAAGACTGAGAAATCAGCAGCACTTGGAAAGAGGATGGAGGTATCTCAGCTGGACTGTGACCCTGAGCTGTGCTTACAGCTAGCTGAGCATCCCTTTGCACCCCGGTGAGCGGGCGTCTGCGTCAGGCAACACGGTTCAGGAACCACACGGCCCCGTCGTGGTCAACTAACCGTGTCTGTCTGCGACAGCTCCTGAAGTCTGAGTCGATAAAGGTAAGGGGTTTGGGGTTCAACAGGAACACTTCTTCCCCATCACCACACCCCGAGTGCGGGGCTGCACAGCTGATGGGCTTCCTTTCACCCTCACTCTTGTTGGGAGCCCCTCCTGACTGTGTTTGGATTTGCAATCCCCACCCTGATATCAAGTTACTTAGTGCACAAAAAAATAAGCCTTTGTGATGCACAAAGAAAAGAAAATCACGAGAGAAAGCTCTTCAAACCAATTTTTTTTCAGATCAAGTAATTCACGACCTAGTGGAAAGCACAAATGATACTGGACCAGGCATTCATAATATTTGGTGCCTGGTTTGTATAGCGACTGCAGCTAATATCCCCAAATAAATACTTCTGTGACTAATCCCTTGGAAAGAAAAACACAAAGAAAGAGGCTGTCACATGAAACAAGATGATTTTTATGTTTGTTTTGTATTTACAAACACAATTTCTGCCTCTTGGGCTGTGTAATATGTTTCATCTGAAACTCTGGTAGTCTCTTGCTAAGTAAATATGTGTTTGCTTTCTGCCCTCATCCCATCCCTCTACCCTTCCCCAAAAGCCAACCAAGAGGTCCTTATCCTCTTCTCTGGACCCAACTAAACCTCTGCATATTTTGCTGAGGATCTAGAGGTATCAAGTCTTAAATTCTAGAAATAATCACCATTTCATTCAATGTGATTAAACTATGGAAATTTTCTCTTTAGGATTTTTTTTTTTTTTTTTTGCATAGCAACAACAATAAAAACCCATACAGAAAAAAAAACCAACCAAACAACAAAAAAACCCCCACAACCCAAAACCTGTTGGCGTCATCAGAACCTAAAAATAACAGGGAGATGACTGCTGGTGCCAGAATGATACCAAACAAAATCTATTATTGAATTAGATTCTTTCCAACTGTTGTTCTTAGGAATATATTTCTCTTTTCCCCTCAGGGTTTGTTTGGAGCCAAGATATTCTGCCCGCCAGTGCCGTTCCAGCACTCAAATTAACAAGAAGTGATGTCTCTTACAGTAAAAACCAATATCTATTAAAATATTGATGAAGGTGAATAAGCGAAGGGGTTTGCGGTGTCTGGGTTCTCGCTGGCAGTGGGGGGATAAATTTGAATGCAGAACCTCACCCCACTCCCCCACTGCCACGGCTGGGACCAGCCTCCTGTTCCCAGAGGACAGACCTGATGTCCATGGAGCAAGCAGCAGGAGAAGCCTGACTCAGGGTACTGAGGCAGCTCACGGTGTGGCTGGGGAACCCAACACTCTTGCCTCGCTGCTTTTCTTCCACTGCTAGCTCAGCAGTGTCTGTTTTCTCTCTGATGCAGGTTTAGAGGCCCTGCTTGCTGGAATTTGCTGTCCATTCATTTAAAGGATTTCATCTTTTATTTATTTCTCCCATCTTTCACTCTAATTAAGCTCCTATCAAGCTTGTTTCATTGTAGCTGAACATCTTGGCAACCATGGAACTTTCTGCTATGATGGAGAAGAGACTTCATCTAACAGGTCAGCTTTTATAGCTTAATCTACACTTCTTTCCTGGTCTATCATTTTAGCATTATTTTAAGGGTCTCCTGATATTGTCTGTCACCATTTCTCAGTGTATTTCTTGCTGGCTGGTATTGCTGCCCCATCATTACAATTATCTTGACCAGCAAAAACGAGCTGATTGCTGAGATTGCAGGGAGGCCCTCTGGAAATGCAGGCTGTGCTTTCATCAGTTTAGTGGCATGCACTTAATCTGCATGTGCAGTACCACCCTGAATTTATCTAACCATGCCATCTTCATCTGTAAGGATTCCCTGACTGTTATGTCAATACTGCTGGCATCTTCTTCCTCTCTGCCCTGGCTGCTGATTTTCTTACGGTGCAATATTTCAGGCTCTCCATCAGATTGGGGCTCACCCTTTGCATCTCTGCTGTCGCAAGTGAAGTTGGTCCTGCAGACATAGTGATGCTGAAGTGACCCAACATGAGGGCTAGAAGAGTCCTGGCTTTGACCTAGGATCAGAATGAACCACCTGTATTACACAGCAACCTCTCTTGAGCTTTCCTACCCTGATGGGGGGTGCATGAGATGACCAAAAGCTGGTGCAGTCCAGCAGCACAGCGAGGGTGATCCCACTGTTGGCATTAACACCACGGACCTGCTTTACCTCGAGTGGGTTTTTTTTGATAGCCAGCAAGCAGGTCAGATGTGATGCCTTCAGCTCCACCATCCAGACACACATTAAATGACACAATCCAGGCTGGAAGGAGCCATGTGTTTTCTTCTGCAGGCAGCTACCACTGTGCTTCCAAACACGTGTCTCCTCTTTCCTTTTTTATTTGTACATTAACTTTGCACACACCAACATCAAACAGCAGCTGTTTGGCCAGCATTTTGAAAAGCAACTAGTGATTTTAGCTGCCTTAATTTTGAAGCTAGAGTTTCCACTCCACACAGCAAAAAGGCTTCTTTTTCTTCTCCAGTAGATGTAGGTATTTTTACCTATTTCCTTCGTAAATGTGAACTATGGAAACGGTTAGACCTTATCAGGTACGAGTGTCTTTGAGTTTTCCCCTTGTAGAAGGAAAATGTCACGGTGCCTGTCAGAGCCAAGTTACCCAGGGCTTCTCCTACCTCAATTAAGCATGAGCAAACCTATAATGTGTCAGAGCCTGCGCTAGGTAAACAGCATCCTGGATAATTTTGGAGGTCACTTCAATGCTGGGTTTGAGAACTTGAGCAGGAAGCTGTTCTGAGAAGGGTTTCTTGAAAAGTCTTTTTGCTCCTGCCTGAGCCATCCCATCCCCAGAGCCTTTTCTGGTAGCTTGGTGTCTCTTGTCTCTGGCTGAAGCCTGAATTGAAAGGACATGTGGATTGTTTGGAAAAAAGGGCTCAAGCCACAAGTCTGATCAAGGCTTTGAATCCTTCAAAGTGGCTAAAGGAAGCCTGAAAAATGCAGATGGAGGGATTGATTTTTAGGGCACAGATTTCATCCACTGTAGCTGAAAGGTCACTGGTTAATAGTTTGATTTTTTGCCATGAGCCCAGAACAGACCTCTGAGCTCACACTGCATGACCGCTGCTTTTCCAATAAGCAGTTTAGAGCAGAAGGGAATCAAATTCAGCAGACATCCATTCGGGATTGAACTAGGAGCACTTGATGAATGAGGTGATACTCACTGGGGGGAAAGCTACAAGATATGTCCTCATTTAGCTTTTTTATGGCACAAGAATAAAAAAAATTCTGGCACACTTTACCTGTGCTAGAAAGCATTAAACCAGAAGTCCTAACAGCAGAGATGGAATTGCTGCACCAAGTTAGCTGTGGACAGCCACACCAGTGTGCTCCTGCCAAGGAGGTGTGGAAAGAGGGATAAGCCTGTGTACTTCCCAAGGTCAGGATAAAGTCAAATGTCCCACCCCAGAGCACTTTCCAAGGGTTTTGTTGATACCCTAGAGCACAAAAGAGTGTAATGTTTGTCACCTTCCCATGGATGGAGGCAGGACAGCAACTGTGCAGCGTGTGGGTTTGCCTGTAAATCCCATTCATCACATAACAAACCGCCTTCTATCTAATCCTCTCTTCTTCCACGCGTGGCTAAATGATTTCATTGCAGCGAAGCAGCTGTCCCTGATAGTGTGACAGGAGGTGATCGCCTGAGTGGCTTATGCCAAACCTCAGAAAAATGAGTTTTAAAGAAGTGTCACTACCGATTTATCCATTTTTCATAAAATTCATCTTACTAATCCTTGCTTCTCAAATACCTTTTGTTTTGGTGGAGTTGACTTCAGCCAAAACCCAAGGCTGTTCAGAGGGTGTGTGGCCTCCTCTCTGCCACTTCTCTATGGGGACAGCCCAGGTCAGCAGCTGAAGGAGGGAATACAAATGAGAAGATTTGATGACAGACTGCACGTTTGTAAAAATCACGCTCACTACATATGGGCTGGGTGGGAGAAGAAGTAGTAGGCTTAAACAATAGCAAATCAGACGCAGTTTGAGCATGACAGGAGGGAAAGGAAAGATGGTCATGATAGGTATAGGGTAAATGCTAGAACAAATCGTGGGAGAGATTAGAGGCTGCACCTGAAAAGGTTGTGTGTGGAGCCTGTTAAAAACCTCTTTGGAGCAGATTTAGGTGTAGGATGACCAAGCCCTTGTGTTAGAGAGGTGAACTGCCAGACCTCAGCATTTCACTTCAGCCCTGTATTTTATGATTTTTTTGTCATATTGCTGTTAGAAATCAGGAAGAATAAAAGGGAAAGTCTGTCTTCTCTTATAAATCTAAAAGTAAATGTGTAACAACTTAATTGAAATTACTGACTTCCCCAGATAAGCTGGATGTAACTAGATCTGGTTAATATAGAAAAATTACTTGTGATATCCAGTGCTCGCAGATTAGAGCACTGAGGATGGAGTGGTGAGACACTGATAGCGAATCTCCGTGGGGACAAAAGACCATGCAGATTTGCTGCTGACACAATAAAGATGATAACTTGAACAAAAGCAAAACCCAGTAGTTCAACCCCAGAGCAGGAAAAGAAGGGGATGAGTAACTGGTTTTAATAGCACCGCCCTTGTGGTTTTGGTTGTTTGTTGAGTTTCTTGAGCAGTTCCCTTCTGTTCTGGACCTTGGCAGAAGGTGTAGGCTCAGCCTGATCTCTAAAGTTGCAGAAGAAATGAAGTAATTTAAGAATATAATGGAAAACACAACAAATCCATTGAGCTGAGTGCTTTGTCCTTGAGTTCAGCTGGAAACTCATAACATTTGAGGAACACACTAGAAGAAAAGAGGACTATCTAAGGAGCATCTGGAGAGATGGGCTTCAGATGCCCTTTTCCCTATTTAGACTTATTAGAGATGAAATTGAAGTACAGCGAGATTAAATTATGCATATAAAGAGCTTCCACAAACAAGAAAACATAAGCAATGTGGGAAGGAACAGAACTGCAAAGAGAACGAGAGGAGCGAAACCAAACAGGATGCCAAGCTGCAAAAGACATTTTGAACAGCACCTAATTAAAACTGTTCACATTTGCAACAGACAGAAGGTAAAGACATTCACTAGGAAACAGAAGAAAGGGGGAAAAACATTAAAAGGAGTGATTTAGTCAATCACAGGAGATTCTGGAACAATAGCAAGCTTGAGCAAAGGCCAGTTGCGGAACACGAAATGGGTTTAGAGTCGGGGGATCATTTCCATTTGTCTTGCTGCAGAACCAGGAGACTCCAGCTGGTAAATAATGAAAAATATAACGTGCAGCAGCCCCTGCCCACAGCGCCTGCAGCCTATGGGGAGCTGACACTGCCGACGTTCCGTGTTTATCTCCATGCAGTGATTTGAATAAGATCACATAGCAACCAGCCCAGGACTAAGAAATCAACCCAGTTCTCCCAGGTCCCACTCCAATAACTTAATCACAAGATTATCTCCCAGCTTCTTTTGTTAATTAATGAGTCTTCATCTTTTGGCTTCAGAAAGCATAGACACAGCAGTACCAGTGAGGCTGAAAATCCGGCGTGATACCTTTGTTAGCAGGATGAACTAATAACACTTTTTCTCCTGCGACACCTTTCAAAACCTGACATGTTCACCACTGGGTTCATCTGGTTTCAGATGTGTAGCAGAGCAGCACCAGCTTAAAAGTGGAATAATCACGACAAATGAGTCCTTAGCCACCTTTCAAAGAGACGACATCAAATCTTCACTTGTGTGACAAAAACACAGAAGATGAAAAAAAAAAACCAACAAGAAGAAATTACAGCTGTCTCTGTATAAGGAAAATCATTTTGATAATTGGTGAACACAGAATGAAAAGTGGTGAATAACATTTGAAAGGGAAAAGACTGTCATGTAGCGTGTCTGAGAATGAAAGAGGAAGGTATTTTTCCTTCTTGTGGCAGAGCCTTCGCTTTCAGACAGAGCTGGTTGGATGAAAACCGAGCTTCCTTGCTAGAGAGAGGGTGATTTATGTGTACACAAGAAATCTCACTGTTCAGAGATAAGACACCTAAGTACTTCGTTAATGATGAATGATGAAGTAGCAGTCAGAACTGAAGGAAGGAGCTCTTCATTAAGTAAATCAGGAGCTGTCAGAGGCCTTTGGTAACCCACTCATCTAGATGCTGTCTGAGACCCAGCCATCCTCTCTTTGTCCACCCATGATGCTGCATAGAGATGCCATAAATCACTTGTACAGTCTATGACAAACTACCATCAGACCAAAGGTGTGTGTTAAACAATCCTATGCTTGGGGGGGCAGGGGGGATGTTTAGTTTTCCCTTCTACCTGAATAGGTCTAAAACAATTAGCCCTGTGTTAGTGGATGGTAGCCCAAGAGCTGGAAGTCCTGCTCAGACCAGTCCAGGTTATTCTCTCGCCTTTAGTGTGTTTGTGATTTGGCTGTCAGGACCAAGGCCGGGCAGCAGCAGTGTTCCCAGCTCTGACACTGAGAAATGAGCCGTGTTACAGAGAGATAAGTGGCCCAGGCATGTGGCTGTAGTCACTGTCCCCTCAATAATGTTATTTTTGCAGGGGCAATAGGAGGGGGAAGAGCAGAATCCCCCTTGGACCGCCTCCTTCTCGGGGAAGTGACTGATGAGCCTGGCAGCCTCTGAACAAATATTTCTGATGCAGAGAATTCACTTGTCAACTTGGAGAGGCCCCAAGAGGAAATTTCCAAAGCAGATCTGTCGGAGATAATGACACTGCACAAGGAAGCCCTCCTTAGGAGGAATGTCTTCAGAAGATGTGGTGTGTTTGAAAACATGATGCTTCTGTGTGTGCTTGTTGATGAGTTAAAATTCAGGCAACTGTGGCTGAATTTTTAATCCGTGAACTGTAACAGATGAAGCACAAGGAAGCAATGATTCATTTTTTCACCCTCCTGATGGTTCTTTGGTCAGTCAGACCTTGGTTTGTTTTGTTTGTTGGTTTGTTGTTTGTTTGTTGTTTTCCAGATCAGAAATCCCTCTTCAGGCTCAAGATAACTTGCTGTGTTCTGCCTTGTCCAGATTACAGATCAGGGAATTTTTGTGCATCTGGATGTTTGTGTAATTGCCTAACACTGTGAAACCGCATCTCAGCTGAAACCTCTTAGCTCCACTGTTAGATAAAAAGCAATTAACAGTAACCATAACCAGAAACAGTTTTAGCGTGAGGACAGGCAGCAAATGGCAAATAGATACATCAACAAATCTGGTTTTGTCTTGTACTTTGCTGTTTGCAGTCAATGGGCCATTAATTTTTATATGAATACCGTGTATTTATAAGCAGTTTGGGAATCTTGAAGTTATTATCTATGACAGTGGCTCTGATTATGTTGGCTGCTCTGTGTTGCCCACGATCCTTTGGTTTAAAAGTCACTCTAAAGGATACAGCAGCCAGAATCTCAACCCAAGGCAGCCCTGGGGATCCAAAGTCACCCAGCCTGTGCCCTGATTACTCCTCACACTTGCTGAATCTCTCAAATATGTTTCCTCAAAATGGGGCTGGGTTTGTAAAGGCTTTTCCCCTCGGAAAGCTCATCAGCATGCACGCTTCGTAGGTGGTGTTCAGCTAGCTCTTCTAAGTAGCAGTATTTTATCCTGTCAAATATGAAATTGGCTCAGGTCAGAAATTTTGTGCTGAGCTAGGCAAACTTTGTGGTTTTCACTAATTAAATCTAGGACAGATAACCAATAGATTCTTCAGCTGAACAAGAATAACTATTTTAACCTCTTTTTCCAAGTGTCTTCTGACCGTTTTACATTTTCTGATTCATTAGCTCAAGTTTCAGTTCTCTGGGAAAAAAAAAAAAAAGGTAGGACAACTTGTATTTTACTTGGCAAGTTGGTTGTTTTAGATAAAGCAAGGTTTACTTTCTGTGCAAAGTCACATGGGCACTTGTAGTATCTGTGTGCAAAATGATGTGAATAATGTTGGCTGGATTCATGCAAGTGATGTTTTTTAATCTGAATAACTGCAGAGTTTCAAAAAAGCAAATAGAGAGATGTCAAGAAGGAGACTGTCGTTACCACACTCTGCACTGAGGCAGTGCTTCGGTTATCAGTTATTTTTAAGCTCTCTCTCCTGGTTTGTTTGGCATTAGCCTGTGTCTCCAGATAATCTATCAGCAATTACCTGCTTAGTTTTATTACATTCTGTTCCCGTCTGCACTCGTTCAGGACTTCACTTGCTCCCATCTTGCACACAGCTTTAAATGTTAAGCTTGTTTTCCTACCAGATGGAGAATAGATGCCTCTATTTCAGGTAAGCATTTTGTGCTATCTCCCCGGTGTGAGAAGAAGATAGTGCATTTGTAAGACTTAAGGTCGGGAAGGCTGCTAAGTGCACATCAAACCAGACCTTTTGTGCCTCATAGGTTAGACAGGTTTTGCTGGGATATTTCTGTGTTTAATATAAGTTGGGTGTCCTTCTCGAGCAGTCAGTAGCTGTAGGCATTGCAAAAGGATTTCGGTGGAGCAGCTCAGCCTGGAAAGCTATGACGCTGGCATGAACCTTGCCAGGACTGCCATGGCCACCTTGTACATGTGGGACAGTACAGATTCAGCTCTCTGTCAGAGAAAGGCTCTTAGGGAGTGTTTGCAGGGCTGAAGGCAAAGCTTCTCTGCTGCCCTGAGCCCCACAGGACCATCTTCACTCCAAGTTTCTCTTTCATGGGAGACAGATTCAGTGGCTAAAACATGGCCAGTTTGGGCTCAATAGCTGCCTGTTGGCAAGAGATGTTTATGTCTTGACTCTTCCTGAGGATTAGAACAAAGAAAACTAGAAAGAAGCTAAATAAAAAGGCATTAGTACAAAGACTGGCACCTCGGTCATCCCAGCGGTGACCATGGCGTTCAGGGAAGATGAAGATGTTTCTTCCCCTTGAATGATGCAACCTCTGTGAACACGGTTCCCAGCACAGTCCTGCGAGTGGGTGCGCAGATCCCAGCAGAGACGTGCAAGGCATCCATTCTGGTGGCAAAGGACTGTCTTTGCTGATCGAGCTGTCATCCAATAATTCACCTAATGGGAGTTTGCACACTTAGGGGAGAAGGGAAAGCAGGTGTTTCTATAGGTTAGGTATTTTGAGGTTTTTTTTTCCCCCTTGATTCTCACATAAAGGGTAAATCTCTGCTTACAAGTTTCCTGACAGCTGAGTGCAGGCAGACTGCCTGTCTTATCTCCATTTGCCCCCTTCTGTGCAAACGCTTCAGTCACTTCCCTGCAAATATAATGTTGTTTCAACTGCTGACATGCTCCTCTTCCCCACTCTGCAATTATGAACCGCTGTGCTGATGTTTTAAGTAAAACGTTTTCTTCTAAAATGTTCAACATCCAAATTTAACATTTTATTTTTTTTAAAAAAAAGACAATGTCTCCTTCCCCAAATTCTTTCTGATGCTAATTATAGAAATCTCAGCTCTCCAGCAGAAATGTCAGTCAACAGAGGGTTTGGCTCTTTTCAGAGGCTGAAGCTTTGGAAAAATATGCTGAGGATGGTGCATACAGCTGGGAGATGTGGCAGGTGAACACTGAGAGTTTGGAAATGCAAACAGGTCTGCCAGTCCCCTTCTTCCCCCACCACCTAGAACATTACATTGTTGGACGCTCTTAATTTTTAAATCATCTAGCACCGTGCTGTCAAGATGCATGTGTTGTCTTCATAGAGTTGGCACCAGAAGTTTGGGTTGTTTGTTTTTTTTTTTCCAGCTCAATTTTGAGACGGGTAACAAATATTCTGGGTTTGCTCTGAAATTGTTACGGGAGGAGTTCCTGCATTATACATCATGGTTGCTCCTGCAATGAAAGTGCAGCTCTTCTGTCAGAGTTTCAGCCTGATAATATTTCTTGCTGTTAGGATGAAACCCCAGACTCTGCCCCCATCACAAGAGAGGGTTAGAATATGCTTGCAAATTCATTCCAGCACTGATTTTGATTAGGGAATCTTATTTATATACTGCATTCTCTTCTTGCACAAGAAAGCTGGAGGCATTTTTTTTTTCTTCTAATGCATTTTAGAGGCGATCTGACATTTTCTAATGGCTCTCAGGTATGTATAATTCAGCCTGTTCCACATCTACATTTTCCAAAATAAGACTGGAAAATTATTTGGGTTCCTGCTTTTTTTGGCCATTCATTACTCTCACTTTTTCCAGGTTGACCTATAAATGTCCATACGCTGCAGGATATTTGCAGTAGGTGTAGATTCCTTTGGAGACGGTCTTGTGTGGGAGACAATATGACAGCTCATCTGCATAGCACAGGCATCATACCCCTGACTTGATTTAGCAGAGAGTCCTGGATCTGGAGGCTTCTCTCATATAGCCTGTATATTTAGGGGATTGCTCATACACACACACACACACACAGGCTGTGCACTCACGCACCTTCGTGCAGTCATTTATCTGTGGGTAGATCAGCTGGTTTGGGAATAAATCACAGCGTGCAACAGGTATGGCAGACCCCACCTTGGGGACATGGCCTCTGCTGTTCTAGCTCCACACCGTGTCCAGACATCCTGCTTTATTTAAAAAAATGTGTGTTAATGTACAGCTGGAAGATTTTACGTGACAAACTTTGTGTTGTCCGTGTGTAACAGCAGTGCTGAAGGTTGTACTCATAAACTGGTGGAAATTATGTCCCCAGGAGATTGTTCATCTTCCAAATGCCATCACTTTTCATGGAATCATTAATCATAGAATGGTTTGGCTTGGAAGGGACCTTAAAGTTCATCCAGTTCCAATCCCCCCGCCATCATCCACTAGACCAGGCTGCTCAGTCTCATCCAATCTGGCCTTTTTATTAGGAGCAAGTTGACCCTAGAATTGTTGAACCTGTGTAAGACTCTTGAGGCTGGGGGGAATACATCTTGAGAAGCTGGGATGCAGGTTGTCGGCATGAAATTGGGGTGAGGTGCAGGAAGAGGAGCTGTGTCACATCACGCCTCAGCATCCCTAACCCTCTTACAGTTGCATGTCAGTAGTTTTCACCTGGCAGCTGAGGAATTTGTGGGCATTTAAGTGTTTATTTTAAAGATCTCCAGGAGACAAATGTCCTTCCCACCTCACGGGTGTGTTTCAGAGAAGGATTGAGGAGATGGGCTTGAACACACACTATAGGGCTCTTCTATATGTTTTGGGGTCCTTTATGCTCTGACAAGGTGTTTTCCATGGCTAAGGACCTTACGGGACAGTCTGCTCCTCCCATGAGCGCAGCGGTGACGACTCCCATTGTGTTTTTTGGTGTCTGGCAAGACCCCTGTGAGCAGAGGTTGCTCTCCGGCTTCCTCAGCCCCATGGAGGGACATGGCCTGGCCCCGCTGGCTGTGCGAGGAAGGGGGACACAGCTGCCATGCAGGGCTGTGACAGGCGACTGGTCCCCATCAGGCATACTGGGAGAGCTGTAGGCATGCTGGTATCTTGTGCCATCAGGTTTTCTGGGGCTGTCTGTGCACAGGGTGCCAGTGGGGTGGTTGCCCTTGGTGTCAGTGGCACTATGGCTGTGGGAAAGTGAGCAGGTCCCCAGATATGCCAGGCATACTGAGGGGCTGTAGCAGGAGCCGGCTGTCAGAGTGACTAAGGGGGTGACAAAGGCTAGTTTCTGAGTGACAATCTCACTCGGGGTGGTTGTGTCAGCTTCATGGGAGTGTGGTGCGTCAGGGGACAGAGGTGGTCTCAGCATGTCAGTCACGTTGCGGGTTGGAGGAGGGTGTTGGTCCCTGGCTGTGTCAGTCACACAGGTGTGTGTGACAGCAGGACAGTCTCAGTCACACTGGGGATGTGACAAAGCTGGTCCCTGGCAGTATCAGACACACTGAGGGTGTGACAGGGGTGGTCCCCAGCTGTGCCAGTCACAGGGGGGGTGTGACAGGACAGACCCGGCCACTGTCAGTCATACTGGGGGTGTGACAGGGGCTGTCTCTGCCAGTGTCAGTCACACGGGGGGTGTGACAGGGGCAGGTCCTCTGCCTGTATCCCTCCCACTAAGGGTGTGGTGGCAGCTGGTCGTCAGGTGTCAGTCACACTGGGGGTGTGATGGGGGCTGGTGTCTGGCTGTGACAGTCAAACGGGGGAATAACAGGGACTGGTGTCTGGCTGTCAGTCACACTGGGGGAGTGACAGGGACTGGTCGGGGACTGTGTCAGTCGCACTGGGGGGATGGGGGGGGCCGGTCTCTGGTGGTGTCACTCACATTGGAGGTGTGACAGGGGAGGTCCCTGGCAGTGTCAGTCACACTGGGGATGTGACAGGAATATGTCACTCACACTAAGGGCTGTGAGGGGAGCTGTCCTCCAGGTGTGTCAGTCACACGGGAGGTGTGACAGGGGCCAGCCTCTGAGTGTCAGTCCTCGGTCCCCGGTGTGTCGGTCACTGGA
>NW_010289270.1:0-33574 GCF_000700745.2 Antrostomus carolinensis
TGGGGGGGGGTCTGTTTTGCGCCCCCAGGCCGAATACCACCGGAGGTTCGGCAAGATCTTCCGCATGAAGCTGGGGGCTTTCGACTCGGTGCACATCGCAGCCCCCTGCCTGCTGGAAGCCCTGTACCGCCGGGAGAGCGCCTGTCCCCAGCGCCTGGAGATCAAGCCCTGGAAAGCCTATCGGGACTATCGCGACGAGGGCTACGGGCTACTCATCCTGTAAGTGACACCCGCAGCGCCCGGGCAGCTCTGGGGAGGTGCGATGAGAGCGGAGATGCTTTATTGCACATGCCGCGGGCTTGGGTTTGTCCTTCGTTTCAGTTTTCTCGAAGCCTTTCTCTTTTCAACCTCACTGTTTTTCATTCACCTTAGGGAAGGAAAGGACTGGCAGAGGGTAAGAAGTGCCTTTCAAAAGAAATTAATGAAACCCAGGGAAGTTGCAAAACTGGATATTGCGATCAATGAGGTACTGTGCTTTGAGAAATTCTTTCTTTATCCCCACTCCCCTGGAAACCTGGGAAGTAAAAGCTGATCAGATGATCCCGTTTACCTGGATAGCTATTAATTTGCTCTACAGTGATAAACCCATGAGTTCATACTCTGAAATCATTCAGGGAATGATAAATTCGAACTGGTTATCAGGGTCTGACCAAAAAGGAGACCACACAGAAACATGTAGCTGAGATTTTCTGTCTCCACAGAACAGTTTAAGATTATCCTGCAATGATACAGGCTCCTGCAGAGTTTTTGCTTACTTTTCTTACACTCAGTTGGGTTTTTTGCCTTTACCTCATTCATTCTTATGTTCCTCCCGTCAGGGAACACCTCCCTCTTTAGCCTCTGTGTTCCTCATTAAGTTTGAGGAGCATCTGTGATAAACAGCTCAATCCCCTTTATTGTGAAACTCCAGCATTATTCCAACATCAGACTGAAGCATTTCATCCCTGTGGAGGAGAGCTCAGTTCACTGAAGTAGAAGCAGCAATAACATGAGAATCACGAAAAATCCAGACATATGTTAACTTAGAGGGAAAGTGAATCTTGTTCAAAGAACAAGAAACCTAAGTATCCCTCTCTTATGCAAGATTATTGTCTATTTAAATGACAGTTGAAATGCTAAATTCCACAGGATTTGTATCAGTTGATGTAATTTTATTCCCTCCTTTTCTCTCTCTCTTCTCTCCACCACTTAGGTCCTGGAGGACTTCATGCACAGAATAGATGAAGTTTGTAACCACAGTGGACAAATGGAAGATGTCTATTCAGAATTCAACAAATGGTCATTTGAAAGTAAGTGGGTTTTTTTGCCTGAGAATGATATGCATTTTGTACCTGCCATGGCATTTCAGTTAAAATACAACCAGTGATGAATATGTAGGCTCATTATTTCCAAACTATCAACTACGATGTCATGGAAAGTGGGTTGCAGAAAAGTCAGGGGACTATCAGTACACATGCAAAATTCGTCAGCAGCCATACAATTTCTTCTCTCTGGTTATCTATGTGACTTGTAAAAAATTCAAATATTGTAGTGACTTATAAATCCAAAATTTGAGGGAATTACAGTGCATTTATCTAGAGTGGGATCAGATAGCACAGGACCATTTTTGTCCATCTGATATTTGTTAATTACCAGCAGTACAAGATCAATTAAATGATCTGATAAAAACCAGGACAAACAGTGAAGAGTATTCATTGTAGACAAGAGTTGGAAAATCTCATTTAAAATGTTTACACTGGGATTGAGAAGCACTGGAATATGTTACCAAGCCAGGAGCCTCCATCTTTAGAAACCTTTCAAAGTGCTCTAAGGAACCATCTGCAGGACCATCTGCCAGGAATTACTTAGGGCAGAAGAAGCTGCTTCAGTGGTACCCAGCAAGGAGGGATGGTTGGGTATAGAGCATAACAAAATGAGATCTGACAGACCTGTCTGCTCTTGGCTGGCTCATCTCAGCAACCTGTGTACTGAATTCCTGAAAGTGTGGGGTTTTGTTTTGTTTTGTTTTTCTACTGTCAGTGGTGATGGCCGCTTTTGGAAAGGGCTAGATAGGAAATGACAGCTTTGGGGAGGGGAAAAAGAAAGAGCAAGTGGAAAGAAGCGGAAGCTGGTGGAGTGTGAGATGCTGCCAGTGTTTGCAAGTGGTTTCTGGCTGTGGAAGGGGCTAGGAGACACTGGACTAGACGGCCTTTTCAGGTCCTGTTTTCTGGTGACTCAGTTCTCAGCAGTAGCTTTGCTGTGTAGCTTATTTGCCAAATATGCCAGCTGTGCCTGGCAGAGTGATCCCCTGCTCATGTGAGGGGATCAGTGGTGATTCTTGTTAGTGAAGAAAGTGCTCCTGAAGTGTACCTTAGCTAGATATACTGCTACTTGGCTCTGAGGCAAAGATGCAGATGGTGTTTTGAAGTGCTGCTCTCACCAGCGTGTACTGTAGGACAGAGACCTTTTTTAAGAAGGATAATCCAAGCCATTCCTTGACAATAAGTGGTAGACACTGTACACTTTTTTGTTTGGTATCATTTAATGATAATATTGCTTAACAACAGGTATCTGCCTGGTGCTGTATGGAAAGAGATTTGGTCTCCTACAGCAGGATGTAGAAGAGGAAAGTTCTAACTTCATCAAGGCTGTGAAAACGGTATGGAAGAGTCTTTACTGGGGCTGTAGTGATTTTCTGCCCCTACTACTAATGAGAGGGTACCAGTTTAAATGGGTCACCTGAAAAAAGAAACTCCAGCTTCTGTGCTACGTGTATTGGCAGCCTTGCACATCCAAGGTGGCACTTAGATGTGTAATGCTAGTACTGACCATCTGACTGTCCATTATGAAATGCCTAAATCTGTAGGGGGAAATGCTGTATGGACTCCAGGGTAATCCTGGAAATAGAGTTGTCAGGTTGGTTTGTTAACTTTCCTCTGCCTCTGAGACACCTGTTGTGCAACACTCTGCTATTTGTTGGGTGGGACTCATGGAGTTGTGTGGGATTATGCAAATATGCTGAATTTTGCAAGCACACCTGCTGAGCGTTTTGCTGCAACTTAGACTCGGATGATATATATCTGCCTAATTTTAGCCATCTAAAAGATAAGCATCTAGCCTACCCTAGGTTTTTAGCTCCATCTGTTGTAAAGGGAGAGAGAGGCAAAGCCAAAGCATGGCTTGTCCCATTGTAAAACAGGTGCAGAAAATAAATAGGACAAACCAGCCACTGGAGAAGCCTCCTGTCCTCCACTGGCTATCCGTAGATTCTAGCTGGACAAGGTTGAAGCAGGTTGAGGCCTGTCCTTTCTGTTCAGGATGGAAAATCTGCCAGAATCTTGACTTCCTGAAAATTGCATCCAGTCTAATTTTGTTCAGTGATTGCAAGTAGGTAGAGTAAAGAAAGATTTCAAAAACTCTTTCTCTAACACAGATGATGGCTACTTTTGGAATGATGATGGTGACCCCCGTGGAACTTCACAAGGGTCTGAACACAAAAGTCTGGCAAGCTCATACTAAAGCATGGGATGATATATTTAAAACAGGTTATTGTTTTAAACGTGACTTCTTTCCTTTCTCTTCATCTGTTTCCTGTTTGGTGGCATTAACTTTCTTCATACTTGCTACTGCCCTACGCTGCTGTTAATTGCTGCCTTCAGCACAGATTGAGAAATCTTTGTTTCAGCTAACC
Organism: Antrostomus carolinensis; assembly: GCF_000700745.2. NCBI lineage: Eukaryota > Metazoa > Chordata > Aves > Caprimulgiformes > Caprimulgidae > Antrostomus > Antrostomus carolinensis. The sequence continues at coordinate 3,671 of NW_010289270.1, forward strand.
ACAAACCTATTCCAAGCATTGGAGCACTGTTTTCTTATGACTAACACTTAGGTCTGGTTGTGGGGCAATAACCAATTCTCAGGGAAACCCCAGAAAGGAGTCCACTTTATTCTGTCATAAAAGTAAATAACCAGAAAGTGTATAATCTCTTTAAAGGCAAGGTATATGAGTGAGCAAAGGGACTTCCCTCAAAGTGAGTTGTTTTCTTGAGAAACAAGAATTTTACATGCAACAAAAACCTGTTTGCTAAAAAAAAGATAAGTTGTAGGTTTTCTGAACAATCTGGAATATAGTTGTAAGTCTTAAACAGATGCAATTTAAATTGTAAGGTACTTTGGCATTCTGATATTTTCTAAGATGAATTGGCCTTCAAGGTTACACAAATTACTTTAAACTCAGATATGAAATTAAGTTTCTATTTTTCATTATTTTGCTAGACAGCAACAGATATAGCTAAAGATTAAGAAGGGTTTTGGCACTTGTCTGATTGTAATGCTGAGTAATATTTATCTTAAGTATTTGAATACTTGATACTTCAGGACTTTTGGTCATGCCAGCCACACATGCACTTATTTGATTGCTTCTTAGTTTATGGGTTTTAGGAAAAACACTTTAAACCAGTCTTGTTCAGAAAAACAAGTTTGACACCTTCACTTAACATGAATAGCTCCTTACTAGGAACTGTTCTTAACAATTGGGATATTCGTGGGAAAGGGTGGGCAAAATCTAGTCCTCTATATAAAAAAAAAAAAAAAGCAGGCATGTGGAAATTTGGTGTCTATTTTTGCCTTTCTCTAGTAAATCAAAGGCTTAAATTTCCCCTCAGGGAACCTAAGTGCTAAGCCTCTTTGATTTTTTTAACACCTTCATCTCCTTTGAAAATGCAAGCTAATAAATTTTACACACTCATATTTGTTTGCTAAGTATTTCACTCAACACATCACTGATTTCCTTTCCTAATTTAAGAAAGCAGAATTCCTACTAGTTTGCAGGAGCTCCTTCTGTTCAGAAGTGATTTCTGTAACTGAGTTCTTTGTTTAAAAAGTGAAAATACTATTATCTCAGTATAATGCTCATTGCTTGAAGAGAGAGCACAGCTTTGTATCCTCTTTCGAAATCCCACATGTAGGATGTATTTTTTATTTTATTTTTAAATTGTTTTTTGTGATTTTCCATTAATTACTTCCTGCTCCTACTTCCTCAGCCAAGCATTCAATTGACTGTCGACTGGAAAAGCACTCTGCAAACCCTCAGGAGGATTTCTTGTGTGACATCTATTCTGGAGGACAACTTTCCAAGAAGGAGCTGTACGCTGCCATCGCAGAGCTCCAGATTGCTGGAGTTGAAACGGTAAACCTGACTTTCCAAGAGCTTGTTAAAATTAGCATCCTTCCAACTCCCTGCTTTCTTCCATAACATCTGGGAATGAGCTAATCCTGTAGTTGCTTTGGTGGCCTAAATACAAGTGAATTTTTACCTGAAATCACTAGATTCTTTCTTCTGTTCATTACTCCTAGAGAGCAACTGGGATGGCTCACAATCCCTTAAGCTTGCAAAATACCATAAGGCAGTGACCAGCCATAAATGTTGCTTTGAACTTTTGTCAACTTCTTGTTTCTGTCACTACAAATAGAAGTCTAATGATTCTTTCTGGTTTGTTTCAGACAGCCAATAGTTTACTATGGGCTTTGTATAACATTTCACGCAATCCACATGTTCAGCAGAAGCTTTTCCAGGAAATACAGAGTGTTTTGGCTGCTAATGAGACTCCAAGTGCTGAGAACTTGAAGAATATGCCTTACCTAAAAGCTTGTCTGAAAGAATCCATGAGGTAAAACTCAAACAATTTGCAAAAAGCAAAATGATCACAAAGGTTCTTTTACCAGTTAGTGGAGAAAGAATTTTCTAGTATGTATGATTTTGTTCACCTTGTTGTTTAAGGTAAACTATGATAGATACAGGAAGAAAAAATGCTGCAAATTTAACCCATTTTGTTTCTTTCACTGTAGATTAACACCATCGGTGCCATTTACCACTCGCACCATTGACACAGAGATGGTTCTGGGAGATTATGTACTACCCAAAGGGGTAAGTCAATTGATTTAGCTTATTAGAATATGTTGTCATTGATTAATTGTCCTGTAAACCACTGAAGTTGGTCATGTTTCAGTCTCAAAATGACTTTGCCAAAGGATGAGTGCCAGGATAAGGAATAAGAGATTCACATCAAAAGTTCCCCTAAACTGAAAACCATGCCTGCCTGCACTGCTGTTGGATTTAGACAAAAATATTTTGGTGTGCTATTTCAAAAAAATTTTTCAAACTTTCCGATGATTTTCTGAGGAAATTGACCTTTCCTGTGTTTGAATTAATCTTCAGGGTATTACATGACATCTTCTGAGGAAACCGCCTCGCCTTTACTGTTGCATTATTTTTTTTCCATTAACAAGCTGATTCACTTAGTAGCTCTAAGCCAATTTGTAATGACTCTCTCTGTTGCTTTGTTTATAGACCGTACTAATGATAAATAGCCATGCCCTGGGTTGCAATGAAGAGTACTTCAATGCCTGGACTCAGTTTAAACCAGAGCGTTGGTTTCAGAAGAATTTAATAAATCCCTTTTCTCATGTTCCATTTGGTATTGGGAAGAGGATGTGCATCGGGCGCCGTGTAGCAGAGCTACAGCTTCACTTGGCCCTTTGCTGGGTAAATACTCTCCAATGGCATTCTGTGCACAATGCCTGCTTGTTCAACATTTAACCTGATCAGGCGATCTAGAAGTCAGAGCATGCTAACTGAAATGTCTGTGTTTCAGCTCATTCGTAAATACCAAGTTGTAGCAACTGACAACAAGCCAGTGGAAACACTCCATTCAGGAATACTAATTCCCAGCCGGGAGCTTCCCATTGCATTTCACAGAAGATAAGGTATGTGCATAAGGGTCTCACAATTACATGAGACTTTTCTTTCTATCTCATTTAGAATTTTCATAGAATTGTGAGTGTAAGAGAGCACATGTCTTTCTAAGCTTTATTCTCACAATGTGGAATTTATTAAATGCCACCACATTTTGTTACTTTTAACAGGAAATATTCTATGTACTCAGAAGACAAATTTTGTATGGCTTGTGGCTCTGAAGTTAGCTGTCTAGTTTTAAACTCCAAGAGAGTCTTCTGTACCTGGTACAGATCAGAAATGGGGAAATCAAAATGTATATACTGTGGCGGAACATAAGAGCCATTATTGTGTTATAATGTAACTTCTCCACTGCATTTCTAGAAGATATTTCCTGAAAAATAGCATTTGATTTTAAGTGTTAATGTACAGATTAAAAAGAAAATGCCCTAGGGAAGGAATAGTAAGCTACTGTACTATAGATTTGAGATTAGAAAACTTGATTTTAGGCAGGACAAAGAAAAGCAATGTGTATTTGAAAATAGTCATGCAATGTTGCAATTTATGCATTTTTGGTTCAAAAAAAAAGCATGTAAGATTTTCTCTCCTCACAAGGTTTTTGTTAGCTTATTTGTATAAAAATCTAAATTGGAAAATTTCATCTTTGATCTAGAATTAAGGCCTCAAATTAGAAATCAAGCGACACTTAAACACTATGGGAGATATTTTTTGCTGACCAACACCATAGGAAAAAATCACCCCGTATAATCTGAGTAAGGGTATTAACACCATTAACTGAAGCTTATTCAGTGCTATTTGCTTTTAAATGATTGATCACTATATAGGTTCTTTTTTCTCTTTAATACAGCTTGCAGAAAAATAAATGGCAATCTTACTGCTGCTTTCTCTGAAAAAATATACATCAACTGGGAAACTCAAAGCCAATGGTAACCAGTGAAGAAACTGCAACGTGCATCCCTTGAACAATTGCTGGGCCAGAAATAGTACCAAGAAAAGCTCCTAGACTGTTTCATTGGGAAAATGTGGTTAGTTAGTTCAGCAGTGCTTAACAATGTTAAAAGGAAAGAAAAATACCATACATATACCTATGCAAATATTCTGATTTAGTGCAGCTGAGGGACTGTACAGGATAGAGCTTGATAATGAGCTGTAGAGTGTTATGTATAGTTCTTCCTCCTGCACAGTGAAATTCTTGTAGCCTCAAGCTGTTCAACAGTCTAGCTCGGAAAGAGCTGTTTTCCAGTTTGTGGGTATCATATAGGCCACCTGGGGGAACAACAGTCACAACTGAACTGGCCCTGTTAGCTCAGAGTTGAAGAGCTTTGAGAAGTCAGCTTAAGTGAAAAGGAACTCGCTTAGTCCTTATCAAATTACCAATGTCATGATTTAAACTCAGAAGTAAGATGGCAGCCTGTAATAAGGCTAACTACAGGGCTTAAAAATCAGGATAATGAGCAAAGCATATTTTCCTTAAGTTATATACTTCCTTAGTAAAAGGGAAATAAGGGCAAACATATATACAGGATTTATTCCTCATGCCTGCATGGTACTTTGATTTGAACAATTGCAATACTGCAGTCTGCTCATACCCATAGACTTCCATGCCTCCAACTCCCACACAAACCATTCTATCACACCTTTATTGTAAAACCTTAGTGGCCTTTTGTTGCATGAAAGGCCTTATCCATAAATGGAATCACTGGAATCCTATGGGTTCTGCCACTATTGAATGATGATTATCCTAACAGGATAGTTACTTCATCAGATGAGTAATATAAAATGTATGTTTCAAAGGACCATGGGAAATAAGGATCCTAGACTTTTCAAAGAGGTCTTTCTTGTGGAGATTTCAATATCTGTATCTAAAGGTTAAAGTTGTCACTGCCCTGCATGTAATACTGTAAGTTAGCTCGTATGGTCACTAGTGGTTTATTTTGGGGTTTTTTCCCATGATGCAGTTTCAAGTACAGGTTTATATACATAAAAAGTCATGAATGAGGTTTTTTATTTTTTTACATTCTGAAATAATACAAGTTAGCATTTGTTGGTCTGTCTCCTGCATTTTTTTCATTTGTTGTCCTCTGCTGTTATACTCAGATGTGTAAATGTAGCCATATTACAATGTATAAAGCAATTTGTACGTTATCTGAATCTTTCTAGCCAACTTGGTAATAGCCAATTTTGTAATAAAATAAAGATTTATATTTTTTTTCTATAAATAGTCTTCCATAGTTTGTTATAAAGTCTTTGTAGCATTAGAGAAGTCTTGTCTTTCATGGTAACTTCTTGTGGGGAAAAAAAAATAAAAGCTATGGTATTTTCATCCCCCTGCTTAATATCATCAATGGACTTGAAGTTCTACAAAAACAAGTGAAAAACACTGAAAAAATTCCGTTTTGTGGTGCCCCAAGTTGCTTGATTATATGCTATAGCCACACCTTAGCTGGGAAGTTGTTTGCAATCCTGGCCGGAGGATGTAGTGGGCACTGCTGGGTGCAGGACCAGCTGGGGGAGGGAGGTCCCAGCTTACCAAGAGCTTTGATGCCAAACTCCTTTTGTGCCATTAATCTTCTTGCCATTCCTTCAGCCAGGAATGTGTTAAATCCATGCCTACAGTCCCTTGCTCTCTGTATGATCCTATCAGACCTCAGTGAATACAAGCTTCCTCCATCCACAGCACGATTTCAACAGGTTCCTCCTCAGCATGCACAGTACTGAGGTCTCCAGGGATGCAATTGTTACATTTCTCTGCTGTTATGACAAGAGAAAATCAATATAAAGTTTTGAGGAAAGATGAATCTTTGCGGGGTTAAAATAAATGTATATTAAAAAAAAAAAAAAAGCCCTCCACCCACACTGTGAGTGACAGCCTGATGGTTACACAAAGAGTAAATTTGACAGTTATCAAAAGCTCCCTGTCTTTGCCAAGTGAAGGCTGCCTCTGGCTGAGTGAATGATGGTGTAACAGAAACGGTACAGCACTATGTGAGAATGTCACTTCTCTGAAAATCATATTGCAATGTGTACTTTACACTGACGGCGGTCTGTGCTGCTGGCGCTAATCTGACAGCTGGGAGCACTGGGTCCCAGAGCCCCTGGGAGCTCACCTGATCCCCAGGGAGCTTTGGTAGCTTGTGCTGAGGTACAAGACTGCACAGGGAGATCTTCTCAAGCTGCTACAATCATAATATACACTAAATCTCTTCTTATAGTATTATAAACTAATATTACTCCACTAGAGCAAATGGAGTTGTGCCAACATGAAACAAGTGTTAACAGAAAATCAGGACTATTGTTCAATTCTGGGCATATCACATTGCTCACAAATGTTTTGATGATTTAACTTTTAGACAACCCAAGAGAAGAGGTGTTATCTAGTTGAACTGACCTTGACAGCCTACTTATCAGCTATTTCAAAATCCTTTATTGCTTCTGTATAGTAAATCACAGGTACATGCTTACTGGGCTGCTTATTATTTTTGCCATTTAAATTTAGCAGATTCAAAGATCTGTACAAGTGTTGCTCTGAATAAAGTTTTGACCAACTCTGTACAAGCTGAGGTGCGAGTCTGTGCCATCTTCTGGATTTCTAAAAGTACAATAACCATTGACCTGGAAAATTTTATTCCGGAAGCTTTGTAGATTTTCAAGTTCCTGAAGTTTTCAAAGAACTTCATTAATCTGCTACCTCAAAGTAAATGTCCAAAGTCATTTAGCTAGGAAATAGGTAATTATCAAACTACACAGATAATGAATGACCAAGCCAGACTTCCACATTAAGAAACCCATATGACTTTCCTTTTCTTGTATTTCAGAAGTATGAAAAACAGCATGATGCTTCTGAGATTAATAAATGTCTATGAAACCTTTTGCCTATGGTCAGCTGGATAAATTAATTTCTTTGCTTCTCTGAAATTATTTGCTCATTCAGAATTACTTAGTAAAAAGACAATGACAATACTACTTCCCTGTTACTGATTCCTATAGTTACTCCTCAGAGGAAGACAGTTTGATCATAAAATGAATGGAATTAATTTGCCTCCACCTTAACTTTCTCAACGAGGAAGTGAATGAGGTTTACACATCCAAAAGGAAGTTAATTCTGTTCAGGCTTTAGGCATGTTAGTGGGAATGATATAGATAAAGTTGGAGCCAACTAATCTGCACTTTTTTTATGAATAAAGAATGCCAGTTTTCAGGACTGACAATCTGGCATTTTTTCATATATGTTCTGTTCATCATAAACTGGCTATTATATAGTGTGCTCTGAGTCAGTCTGTGCTTACACCTTTCAGTGCTGGGATTAGATGACAGATAATGTGTTCTAGTTTGTCTTTTTCCACACTGAGAAGGTTCTTTCTTCTCAACAACTAGAGGCAGAATTCACGTTGGTGTCAGTGCTGACTTTAGCTGATGAGGCAAGATAACCCAAGCTCTAAAAAAAATAATTCTGCAAAATGTTAATAGTGAAAGCTCATTTCAGAACAAAACTTATGAGAACTCGGCATGTGCTTAATTTTAAATACATGAAACATAGTCTTGACTTCAGCAGGAGTGTATGTGGGGGTTTTCAAGGTGTTATCCCTTTTTTATAAAAGGAGAAAGTTTAACAATTTCCAGCATGTTAGGTTTGTAGCTTTAGAAGAAAAAGCTGCTTTTCTACTTCAGATAATACAAAGGGCCTGTTGATGTTGAAACTACAAGCAGTCTCATTAATCTCTTAGCCTGGATGTGTGTGTTGTTCTGATAACTTGTAGATTGATAGACTGTAATGTGGGTGGCTGCATTCAAATTTTTTCCATGTGTCCTTCCAGGCATGGCTGGGGAAAAGGTATGAATATTACATTATGAAAATAAGCATTATGCTTATTCACTTACATCTATTCTTGGGTGTTTCTGAGTATCAGCTTTCAAGAGAGTGAAATACACAGAGATGCTGAATTGTTTTGGCACAGGAACAGCACACATCCTGACCTTTCTGGTGACACTGCCACCTCTCCACTCTCTCGTACTGTAGCTCAGGGCTGCAATCCTGCTGCCTTGAATCCCTGTCACACACTGAGGTATAGACCAGGAATACATTTATTGACAGTGACACAAAACTGGTTTCAGCGACTACAGAATAAGTACAATTCTTTGGGCAGGTAAGTGTAACCAGTATGGATGGAGACCACTTGGGATCTGGTTCAACATTACAGTGTACTTTTTTCAAGACAGTCTAACTCTCTGTCTAAATATTACTGTTCACTTCTTTCTTGTCTGTTTATCCAGAAGGGCTTTAACACCTCATACAAAACCTATCTGGACCCTATCTTGTATATCCCTATAGTCTTCTTTGCTATCAGAGGAAGGACTATATTGATTTTCAACTCTTGTCCATAGTTTTTGTTCCAGCTGTATGACCAGTAGCCTGTGGCTTTGGAACAACATTAAAACATTAAACTTAAGCTACTGTGTTTGGATCCAGAAGGAGTTTTAGAAATATCTACATTGTGGGGTTTGGAGGGATGTGAACAATTCTGGAGCAATCCTCCTCCTGACAAGGAAAGCAACAATGAGACAAAGTATTTTTCTCCAAGGGACAATGTCAAAACAAGTGTGGAATGGAATGCATTTTATAATCAGGGTAAATTACACTTTGCTTTCTTGGGCATGTTCCTCTCGACAAGTTCAAACTCTTTGCCTCTAATTGTTAAGTGTGTTGAATGAACTCCAGGCACCGTATGTCAGAGGAGGAGGGAAGGCAGCAGAGGCAGCAGCTGGCAGGGAGCACAAGGCAATAAAGGGGAACTCTTGAGTACGAGAGTTACCCCTTGGTCTTCTCAAATTGATATGCACATTTATGATACTTTTAACCTCTGTTATCATCTTAGGTGCCCAGAAACTTGACAGTAAATCTAACAAATCACATCTGATTAATCCTGCTATGGAATCATGTTCCACATAAAAACAGGAGTTAGGACAGAAGCAGGGGAACTGTGCAGGTCTTGCTTACCTTGAACTAAAGGGTACCCTCATTGCCAGAGGGACTTCCAGCAGTATGGAGTTGGCTCAAGGTGAAGAAAGGAAAAATGTTCTCTGAATTTATTGTAAATAATGGAGGGAAGTCTTGGAAAAACTCATACCTCAGGCATTATGAGTTACACTTATCCAGATTTTCAAGTGCCCACAAAACCCCTTTATTATTATCTCAGTTATACCAATGGAAATCACAAATAGTTTTGCAGGTGAGGTCAATGCCTGAATCAAGCTCAGTGTCGCTTTGTTCAGGGCAAAGGTACCCACATATCTGACTAGGGATCAGCAAAGAGCCAGTTCAATACATGAGCAAAGGTCATCCTTAGTCCTAAAACTGAGAGCTGCTTTGGTGGCTTTGCAGGAATATTCAACCACAGGCTGCAGGTACTCAACTGCACTTTGTCAATATATTCATTATGTTGAGGGTGCAAGTTGAGCGGATTAACCTGACTGTCCTACCATAAAGCACAAGGGAAGATCTCAGCTAGGGTCCAAACGTAAGTCATTTTGAGTGGGACCTGCAGAGCATAAGTAGAATAAGGAAGACTTTGGGAACAAGGTTCTGGGCAGGAAGATATGAAGATGGTTTGGTTCACACATAATCTTTTTCTTGGTTCAGGAGATGACAAGTTTCTGTACTCCAGAACAATCCTGTCTTCCCTCTGACTATGTTTGAAAGTCAGAGTAAAAGAAAAGAAAAGCTTTAAATAGATATTGCTCCTTGTGACACACACATTCAGTATCTCATTTCAATGCAAGTGAAAAGCTTCAAAGCACACTTGGCTAAAAAAGAGAGGAGATAGCTGGTATACAGTCGCTGAGCATGCCAATATTAATTTCTCAAGTAATTGGATGCTCTGGACATATTACTAAATTCTTACTGGAAGCTTCCTCTGTAGTTTCTGCCTTTTAATAAGTGTACAAGAGGTTGGAATGCCACAGAAAGGTATTTTTAATCATTAAAGACTAAACCCTGGAGCATCTTGGATTTTCTACCTAATGGAAGCAAGTTGTGCAACTTGCAGAATTGTGAAATCTTTAAATAACTTCAAATAACTTCAAATTAACTGCTAGGTTTTTTTAAAAAAACCTACTTCATATATTTGAATTGCTAATGTTTTCTGATCCACAGTAATATACATTTACTATATTAAATAGCATACTAATTCTGGGTGCTAACTCTAATTTCTAGCTTTGAAAAAATATAAGTTTTTCTGTTTTAAAATTAAAATAAAACCAATGCTCTGTTTAAATATTTTTACAGGATGAAACAGACATACATTCTCATAAGTGTTTCATTGATGACATTTTTCAAAAAATCACAGTGCATGAAAAATGTGTTTGTGTGTGTGTGCGTGCATAGGAATTCAAAAGTCTATAATGAAGCATCAATAACCTCTCTAAAAATATTTAGTAAAAACTCAGGATATTTTCTAAGCAAGGCTAGTGACCAAATAAAATTCTTTATGAAATGGATTTTCTGCTAAAAATTTTCATTTTATATTTTAATACAAATTATGCATCAGTAAATGAGGAAGAGATTACTTGTGAGGTGATAAGTAAAGGAGTGGGGAAGTGTTTGTTTTTAGTAAGGGAAGTGTACAACGGTGCCTGACATTTAGCTTTGAAGAACACAGACAAATCACTGGAGGCATAGAAATTTGTTAGATAACACAAAATAATGCTGGGTTGTCATCAAGGAAGTTATTAAAAAGTCACATTTTGGTACAGGTCAAAAGTGTACCTCCCTGAAGAGAAGCCTTAGAATAGACACTGGATTTTTATGAAGAAAAAGATAATTTCTGGACATAAATGATATATTTAGTGAAAAGATGATACTGTTCTAAATAACAAGGATCCAAGTACACTTTGCTATTAAAGGCAAGCAGCTCCATTATTAAAGGCAACTGTACTCCATACAAATGTTTAATAAACATGATTTATCCATTTCCAAAACTTGAATGAAAGAAAGAAATGTTAATTAGACTAAGAATAACTATATATTTTTTTCTCACAAACTTCCAGAAAAGAGGGAAATTGAAAGATGCTTTCATCTTCGATTTAGAAATCTAGGGCTTCAATTACATTAACTATCTGTCAATGAGAGTGAATCTCTGCAGCCTCTTCTGAAAATGGAAAGGACTTGTCCCTGGAAACCATTCACACCAATTCAAAAGAAAAGATAGGGTAGTTGTGTGAATTTTTTTCAGGTGTGGTTAATTAAACTGCAATAAAAGCCCTGTGAAGATTGCACCTCAAGGGGACTTTGTGGGTTCACAGACTAATGATGTGCCATCCTCCACCCCTCTCATGACCACATATCCTGATCTCTCTTGACAGTGAGACTTTGATCCAGAAAAAAACCTTTTTTACAGGGTTAGTTTTAGGAGGATCAGAGAGATGATCTGACTCACCTCTTGGCTACAAAACTGCTGGAACTGACAGAAAGTGGCATGAGCATGTATCTGGGGGAATGACACCATGGAGCTGGAAAGGACAAGAACAAGAGCACTCTTTGTGAGCTGCAGTATAGCTTTATAGTAGTCAAAGGAACCATGTCACTAACTACCTGTAGTTGCATGGATCGACCTAGGGAGTGATTCCCAAGATCAGTCTTAAAAAAAAGTATGAGTGCTGAAGTATTTAGTCTGAGATACAGATCCTCAATTTCCTAAATATTTGGGTGAAATTAAGTCATCTAAATCCAGGAGGAATTTTTTTCCTAAATGCCAAGGTTTCATTTTGGAGATGCAAGAACCTCTCAGGAGCTTTCCTTCAGCTTTGGACAAACCAGAAAACAACTAATTGCAAAAAATGTCCTTGTTGCTGAACTGTGGCAAAACAAATTTCCAGCAAAGTGGTACACTCAGAGGGAAGTCTGGCAACTAACGCATGGGAAGATGCGCTTGAGGACATTTTCCAGGAAGCAAGGTAACTTCAAATAGAGTTGATTCATAACCCTTGCAAAGTTTTTTCTTGCCCAAAGGCAGAACTGAAAGAGAAACTAGATCAGCTCATTGCTTGAGGAATCAAAGAGTTAGCTGTCAGCCAAAGACATGCAGATATTCACCATTCTCTGCCCAGGAGGAAGTTTTATTTATGCGTAGATACAAATGAATGGAATAAATATTTAAAAATAGCATATTAGGTGCAGGTGGAGATGTTCAGGGAGGGATATGGCTGATGCCAAATATTTGGTCTGTGCTTTGATCCAACAACAGGGTTCTGGCAGGTGCCCTTAGAAAAACAGAACACACATTTTTCTGCATATTCTATAACCCCTCTGGAAGCTGCTGTTTCCTCCAAGCCCCTCTTGGGTTGTGATTGGCACCCAGTGTGCTTCACTGGAAAAGGCAATAGGTTTTTGAGGACATGAAGAGTATTGTGCTATATATAGAAGTCAATGGGATCCAGGGAAAAACAATAGAAGGAGCAATTGGCAATTCTGGGGAAAATCAGAGCTCCTGGGCAAATAAACAAAGGTGTGAATTCTGTGTAATGGAAACAACGTGCTCATAAGGGAAATTAAAGTAGAGGTTGTTCAGACAGATCACACAACAATCACTAACGCCTGTCTCAACAGACAGAGATGGGATACAAGAGTGATGGGGATTATGAAAGGAAATTGATATTATGTTTGGCTGCCTGAGCCCTCGTGTTGGGGCACGGCTGGTGAGTGGGGCAGCCTCGGCCAGGCTCTGCACTCCTGCAGTTCCCCATCACCCAGGAGCGGCACAGCCAAGGGCAGGATGCCCCGGGAAGGGGGACGGGTGCAGACAGGACCTGCGTGGCACAGACATGCAGGGACAGTTAGACTGTCGAGAAATGTGCTTGGATGGTCATAACAAGGGTGTAGTGAGGTGGGTTTTGGTCTGTTCTCCCAAGTAACAAGCAATAGGAAAAGAGGAAATGGCCTCCAGTTGCGCTAAGGGATTAGTTGGAAAAGACCTTTAAGATCATCAAGCCCAACCGTAAACCTACCACTAACCAAGGCCATCACTAAACCATGTCCCTCAGCACCACATCTACACATCTTTTAAACACCTCCAAGGATGGTGACTTCACCACTTCCCCAGGCAGCCTGCTCCATTGCTTGACAACGCTTTTGGTGAAGAAATTTGTCCTAATATCCAACCTAAACCTCCCCTGGTGCACACACAGCTTCACAGGGCTGCGTGGCCACTTTGTTGTAAAGTTTTGAGCATCCCATGAGACTGTTAGGAAGGTAGCAGATGTTCATGCTTTGACTAGTGCATTTCTTTATAGACTCATAGCTCACCTAATGCTGGCCATGCTCAAACTCCTTCACTTGTTATTATGCTTTCTGGAAGTTTGTTTTGCTTCTGTGCAATGTGTGTTGAAGCTGATGGCTCCTTGTCTTTTTACTTTGCATAGGGCTGGTGCTTTTTATTGCAGCTGAAGGAGAATGGGAACTAGGTTTGACATTTTTCTGGACAATCCTGAAATTTAAAATTCATTTTGTGTTTGGAATTTGAATGAGATTAAATTACATGAAATTAAAATGAATTTGGGTTGGTTTCTTTTTTTTTGGGGGGGGGCGGGGGTAGAAAAATCAAGCCTGGGAGAGAGAAAATACGTCAAGGTGAATGCAAATATTATGAAAAGGAATCTTTTAGAAAACTTTGAATTGTTTTTAAGAAATAGCAGGGCTGTTACAAGAAACTATGCCAGGACAAAGATTTTTCTTTCAGTCAAGCTACTAACTGGTAGGTTTCAACATTATTATGTCAGCAACTCTTCATTTTCATTTTGAAAGGGCATTTCATGAAAACTGCCTTAATCTCATGGCACATTTTGATTTTAAGAAAGTAGCTCTGTCCAAAATCTTCAGGCACAGCATCATTAGGCACAATTCAGCAACATTAAATTGTGTATAAACCTCTGACAAAGTCACTCTGAACAGAAAGTATCCAAGAAACTCTTGAGCCTGTTTTTAAAGCACATCCTTTCCCCCAAAGACTTTAAAATGTCTGTGAGCTTTATAGTAACCACTCATTTACTCCTTGATTAATGATTGCAGTGTGAACGATAGCCATCTGAAATTTTGCAGGTGCTGATTAGACCATTGATATTTTATGTGTGAAAAGACCAGGTACGCTATACACCTCCACAGATATGTTCTTGGTATACTTAGTTCCTTCTGCAACAAACTTCTGATTGACTGGATAGACAACCTGCCCTGTGAAACCTTTCTCTGTTCATACAGTTGAGAAGACTCTAGGGAAGCAGTCTGGGATCAGATGCAGAAAAGTTCATTAACCATGCTTGTCAGATATATGCAAGCTTCACACAAAGACTGAGTTAGCAGGAAAAAAAACATTCATTGACCTGAGTAAGGGTATGAATCAGAAAACTCTACACTGGAATTCTACCAGAAGTTGCACCTTTTTTTGGTGTGTGGATAACACTCAGGTCTTCAGAAATATGGAACCATTGGTTCCTTTCCTACATGCTTTTGTCTTAGCATGTGCACACAGAATCAATTAGTTTATTTTCAGTTGCTAATCCAGAGCTAGAGTTTTGCTTGTATGACACCTGGCATGGAGGACCATACTTTGATTAGGCAGGGTCATTTGTGGGGGAACCTGTCCTCTGAACCATTTCCAAAAGTCTATGCATGACTTTATAATGTTCTTAGCTTGCATAGAAATAATAAATATTGTATTATTAGTGACTTAAAGCAGGTAGATTTTTTAAAAGCCTGGGTTTTAAAAAGCTCAGGTGTTTGACTCGAAGTTAATTCTGTACTTGCTCAAAAGCAGGCAGACTATCTCTTTTGCTTCCCCTCAGAATACTGCCCTCTCATTTCATGCTGCACCTTTCCAGATTTATCTCATGCCATTGGATAGAAATTGAGGGTCCATCAATTCTCACCCTCAGTGCTTATCTCAGCCTGTCAGACACCTTTCTCCTTTGCTCCTGGGTAATCCCCACATGCATATTTCACCTAACTACCCACTTTCTAGCATTCCCTGGGCTGTTTTCTCAGCCTACACCATATCTTCCTTGAGACAAGCTGAGCAAAACCAGACAGGGAAGTGAAGATAAAACATTCTGCCCATGTCCATGACCAGACTATCAAATTATGTCAAGAAGGCTTGTTTTAGCACAGTTATTGCCCCAGCAAGCCTGTGTAAAGAGTGACTCCAAAAGAATATGAACCTGCTGCCATTGATGAGTGACATCCAGTAGCTGAGATGCAAAACAACAACAAAAAGGGAATGTGCCACATATAGCACCTCTTTTGATCTTCTTCAAGGAGAAAAAAAAAATTACAGAATGTGTCTAGACAAAGTTATGATTCATAATCTCTGCAATGTCTTGCAACTGCTGAGGGGAGACAGGGTATAGCCAGTATTTCTTCTTTCTTCTAGGCCCTTTCTGCTTTTTGTTTTTGTCACTGTTTTTTCCCGTGGAAGGGCATGGAGAAAAATTAGTCACAATTGTGTGTGGAGGGATCTGGAGACCTACACCAAATATCTGTGTTTTTCAGTACATTCTAGAAGCCGGAGATTTAACTGCCTCACTGTTAATCCCTGGAACTTCAGCTAATAATGGATGAGTTCTATGAGAACTATTACTAATGTAGCCTGTTTCTCATCAGATTTGGGTCTGATGGTTGACTGGATTTGAACAGAACAGAGGCATGACACCACGTGTAATTGCCATTCAGATGAAATACCTTTGGATGGCCTATGACTGAATAAACACAGAAGGTGTTGTAGTGCATTCATTATTGGGTGAAAGTCTAACTATCACAGATTCTTATTTACAGGAGATAAGGGCTGCTGGCTGGAAAGTCAGACAATGACCTGTGCATCTCAGCTTCATGGAGAAGTCATGAGACTTTATATTATATTTTCAACTTATTTTTAATCTTGAGCTTATTGTGATGTTGCTAGTGATACATGTGGTAGGTCCTTTATAATTCCCATGTGATAAGACTAGGTTGAATGAGTTGGGCTGGTGTACATTTCCTCTCCAGCAAAAAATTCCAATTCTGTTAGGTCTTTTTCACTAAAATAGTTTGACTTGTGATAAATGTTTTTCTAAAATAACCTGTGACACTACTTAGTGTTGCTTGCTGAATTCTTTTGTCTTTAGAGGCTTGTTTCAAAACTCTCATACTGAATGAGTCAAACTCAGAGTCAACTGTGAAGACCTGAAGGAAGATATGTCTGGCAATGCCATCTCTAAAAGATTCTGTGCAACTGCTAATTGGTTTGAGAGTTTTATGGCAATTTCTCTTTCATTTATCTGATGCTGATTCCCCTGTGCTGCTGGTGAACAGTTCTTCAGACATGGAGGACAACTTTTTGGTTAGTCTTTATATACTGCAATGTTCAGTCCTGTCTTTCTAAATGCTGAGAATATTTGTCAGCTTTCCTGTAAGTTGGGAATTGTCCAAGAAATGTAGGTTTGAATTCTAAGTGCAATATCTGCTGGAACGCTGGAATTCTAAGTGCAATATCTGCTGGACTGCAGGGATTACTGCAGTCGCAGAGTTAATACTGGCAGCTTCATAACATTGAAACTGAAATCTAATAGGGTTTTTTTGTTTGTTTAGAACTGACTTAACAATTACTTTGTATTCATTTTGACTGTAGTTAGTAAAACACATTAAAATGCCCTTGAACTTCATTTCAGCTCATAAACTGAAAATTAGAAAAGAAATCTTTGCTATATATTAATTTGGAGATATGACCAAAAGAGAGATTACAAATAAAGTAGATGATGCTCACCTGTTTTTTTTAACAGAGTGTTTATTCTATAGCTTCTGAGAAACTAGCAAGTGAATATCAGGGATCAGTGCCTCCAGAGCTCACAGAGTTAGTGTAGTATGCGTTTTTTACTTAAAAAAAAAAAAAATTAAAGATTTATCAGGATTGGACTTTTGTGTGTCTATTTTTGGCATCCTCCAGTTGAGAAACACACTGGCTGAACTTGCACTTCTAACCTCTTGATGGTGTTTTACTATTAATAGAAAAAGGGTTTAATAAGTAACCGGTCTCCCAGTGCGTGAAAATACATTCCCACTTCTTTGTGATCTGCTTCTGTGAACTCTATGACTTGATATTCACCTAAAAAACAATAGTGGGCTCTGCCAGGATGCCTGAGTGAGAAGGAGCAGGTGCCTGCAGAGCTGCTGGCAGCACCGTGGGGACTCAGCCCCACGCCATGTGCGGGAGCACAGCCTGGGCTGTCTGGACCTGGGTGGCAAATTCCCCCCAGCCTGGTGACCAAGTGGCCACAGCCTGACTATCCAGAACTGTGGCCAAATTGCCACAAGCTTCCTGCCTCAGCCTGCCTATTGATGTAAGAGAGGAGCAGCACGAGGCTGTCAGGAGGGTGTCTCCCAGGGACGGGGATGTGGGGACAAGCAGCAGATGCAGGCTCACAAGTCTCAGTGGAACATTTTTCTCAGACTCCCTAATATTAGCCTCTTGGGAGCTGCTTTGAGTCTGATAAGCAGGAAAGAGTCATGATATAAGAGGAAATAAAAGATCCAGATCATTTTAAGGTGCCTTGTTGCACAAAGATAATGTGGGTCATGTGTGCAAACGAAAAATGCCATGATGGGTTATGATGCAGCCAGTGTCAGCGTGTGGGTAACTGGCACATTGCGGCTGTCTGACCTCGAAACGAGGGAGGAAAAACAGTGGGAAAACCAGGCCAGGAGAGCTGCATTTATTTTGAAGCAATATATGACACTCTTATGTCTAATGGTATTTTTACTTGATAGGTCAAGTGAGAAACAGAAATTGAGTGTTTGCTACTCTGTTCCAAGAATAATATTTGAAGTAATCCAGCAACTTTGATCATCCAACTACATATTATGTTTATTTGTAAAAAATGTTAACATTTTTCTGTGCCAATGTGGATTTCCCCTCCTTTTGATCTCTCTACACCCCCAGTTTTCCTGTAAGATTAGAGGGATTAATCCCTATTTATGTTGATAGAAGAAAGAAAATATCCTTTGTTTTCAATTATTCCAAACTGGACAGGATTAAGACACAAATAATAAAAACATACAGAATAACTGGTTGCTCTTCCTTGCTCTTACAAGTTAAACATTCCTTTTCATGGGCACTCTCGGAGCAAGATTTCCACCAGCTCTTATCAGTTCAGAGCACACAGATACCATTCCTTGGGTAAAGGTGAAAAGGCTCTTACAGCCAGAATAGTGGAAGCACAAGGTTTGGGGTGGCTGTGACTCAGGGCTAGGCTGGAGCCAGAATGAGTTGGCTGACAGTATATTATATACATGTAGATTATGACTCTTGCTAGCTCATATGAACTCCTCCAGCTCCAATCAATTAAGCAGCAGTCAGTTTGTCCCTAACCCAGAGGACTGAGAGACAGCCCCTGCCTCTGAGCCAGTCCAGAGGACCCCGACTCTCAGTGGGAAAGTCAGTGCAAGTTATTTATTAGTGGTGTGTGAAAAAAGAAATGTAGCTACGTGCTGTTCTTTGAAAAGTGTCTTTCTGCCATTTTCTCTGTTTTCCACTTACGGTATAGTTGCTGGTTTATTATTAAAGAAAACCAATCAAGTACAAGGAAATGCATGTGGCCACTGCCACTAGACCCAGCAGGAGGAGGTTTAAGTTACTATATTTGCTCCACAAGATTCGTGGCATTGACTTTGATTTAAAGCTTACATCTCTGTTAATTGTATACCTCCATCTTATGA
Organism: Antrostomus carolinensis; assembly: GCF_000700745.2. NCBI lineage: Eukaryota > Metazoa > Chordata > Aves > Caprimulgiformes > Caprimulgidae > Antrostomus > Antrostomus carolinensis. The sequence continues at coordinate 22,317 of NW_010289270.1, forward strand.
CATCATACAGTATCCCAGATGCACAACATTACTTTCCTGTTTTTGATGGTAAAAGGGATATGGCTGGCTGTGCTGGAAATGACTATTTCCATCTTCTAGATAGACATCATTAATGCTCCCTTAGCTTCTACCTCATGGGTCTTGTTCTAGAAGAAACACTATCATTAATTTTGCCTGTTAATTGCTTGGTTTTTTTCAGCTAGAACTGCCAGTAAGGACAGTTGTGGACATCTTGTCCAGTAAGGATTGAGTCAAGACCACTTTCTTATTGCACAGAAGATACTGAAAATATTCAGACTCTAACTGGCAATGAAGACATGAAAGTCTTTATAGCCAAAAAATGCCATGCCAATGTTTTGAGCACTGTTATAAAAATGATCTCCCACAACTATTTCTTCCTGTATTCCCTACAATTTCACTGAGAATTCTCTTCTAGAACAGGTTCAGTGCAAAACTTCTTTCTCTTTCACTCTTTCTCACACCCAAAGCAGATACATCCTTAATTCCATATCCTAAACCCTGAGTTTGGTCTTGCATTTTCAGTTTTTCTCCCCATCACCTATTGCATCTACATGTTCCACAAAGTCTTCCAAGTCCAGATTTGTTGCAGCCAACAAAAGCATTAGGTAGTCAGTACTGCACAAAAGTCTATCTGGGGTTTTTCTTTAATTTTCTTGGGCAACCTGTTAGAAAAAAACTAGTAGAAAATTATCACCAACTCATAGGAACTTATTGCAAAAGTTTGTCCCTCCTTCTTACCAGCAATGAACTGCATGATCTGAACTGGAATATATTCGTCTCAGAGAATGGATGAGTGAGTTTGCTGGGTTTATCAAGCTTGCTTATGAGTAAGAGCACTGCCCTTGCTTTCAGCAATCGTTGATCTAAACGAAAACAGTTTGCTTCTCATCCTTTATCTTTTATTAGACTCTATTAAGGGTGGGGGAAAAAAAAAAAAAAAACACCATAGGAATTTGAGGCCTCAGAAACCCTGTGCTAGTTCCTTGGTAGTGTTACAACCCATTGTACCAGCTGGGCAGCCCATAAGAGCTGTAAAATAAACCAGCTGCTGCAGTAAGTACACATATTTTTATTTTTCTTTAATCAAGATATGGTTTTTCTAAACAAACAATGTTTTCAGCAGAATTCTCTTTTATAACCAGTCTCAATCTTTAGGTATGCAACTCAGCTTACAACTTGCAGGCAGTATCTAGACCATCAAGAAAACTAAGTGTACTCAGCCCAGTCTTGGAAACGCCTTTTCTTGGGGGCAATTTGGGAACACACACAGAGCAGGTTGCAGGCAGACTGAATGATATGGGCAGCAGGAACAGCCCAGTCCTGGCTGCTGCCTCCTCAAGCCTTTTCCCAGCATGTCCTCAAGAATTTGCTGAGCGAATTAACTGCACACGGCGAATCCAGTGCTTCCAGGAAAGCATAGAGTTTTGGAAAAACATGAAATATAGTCATGTTATGTATGCACAGCAAACCTAGCTCACACTGGCTCTACTATGTGTGTGTAGAACAAATACACAGCACGAATCCCTGACACGATAAGGGAAAGGCCAAAGAGTGCAGCCTATCCCAACATCGACATGAGTACGTGACCCACTCTGCCCTGCTGGAAAATATGGACGCTTGAGAAAACACCCCTGTATTTTTCCTGTAACACCAGTCATCAGCTAAATGAAAACTTTTTTTTCCTTTTAATTAGAAATTTGGAGAATATATATAATAGAGGGTTTTTTTTTCCCTAAAAGTGGCCCCAAACTGTGTAAACTTTCAGGTTAAGTGCTCAATTAAAAGGTCAAATTATACAAATAGAAAACTGAAGTGTCAGGCAATAATTGTCTACTGGACTCCGTTACCTGAAGAGTTCATTGCACACTGACCTCGCTTAAATATTATACAAACTAGTGGTATGTGTGGTACTTCCTACCAGTTATTTATAACTCCTAAAAATCCAGAGTTAGGTAAATACCAAGATCACTCTTCGGAAGTGTTTTAATATGAAATTGCAGAGTCCACAACAAAGTTGCTCTTAGATTTCTCAACATTTTTTTTTCTAGAAAATAAGTAGTCCCTGTCTCTCACTAGCATAACACGTATATAACATGATATTTAAGCTATTACTAATGCTTGCTAAAGGAGTCTCGTTTTATGACCCACCCCCAGATCCCAGCTCTGTGCCCATACTTTTCCTGTGTGGTATCTATTATGACTCAACATTTCAAGTTCCTTCTTTATTTTTTACCAAAAAGTCAGTTTCTATTTATACTATCTCTGTCTCTGGCAAATCGACAGGGACAGTGACATATGGTAATCGTATCTATCACAATCCCTGCTCGGTGCAATTTTGAAAATTAATTCAATTCAGTGCTTCATAACAAAGTTCTTACTTTTTAGTAGTTATTAAAAGAAAAAAAAAAAGTGCTAAGAAAGCTTTCAGTGTCTAGTTGAAGCATTCAATAGCCTCTTGGCCATGTCCAGAAAAAGTTATTATAGCTCATTTTCAGAAAAGATGGAAATATACTTGAAGGTGTTCTACTGAATAAATGTTTCTCCAGTGGAACTAGGAGTTGTTGGCCACATCTAAACTGCATAGCATGTGGTGACCACATTCACCTGGAACATCCTTTGGCTCCTTTTTGTACCATAACTCAAGGAAATCAGGAGCAGGGTGAAAAGAGTTGTGCAAAGGTCACACCCTGGCATGGACCTAGGGTGCACTCATATATCTAAGCTGGGGGCCATTCTTCTCTTTGAGCACAAATCTGAGTGCCAAAGTTGTGCACACCATCACCTGCAAAACATAACAGTATTTCTATAATGTTTCTGTTATTAATCTTTGTGAACATTAAAGGTGGTTTCCAAAGCTGACTAAAATCAGTGGGTTCCTCCCTTTTGGATTTGAACATGCTTAGATGAGACCTGAAATGATTCTGTCTTTTGTACTCGGTAACCCTGACGGTGCCACATGATACCCAGATCCCCTTTCTCTTCTTACTTGTGTGTCCCCTCTGGCTGAAGTCACATGCCAACTGCAAAAACATTAACCACCATGTCCTCTTTAAACCCAACCCACTATCAGCAGCAGGGAGGCCATAACCTGGTGTTTTCTGGGAGATGTGGTCTATTTCTGATAAGGGCTATCTAATCACTTCACAAAGTTGAAGAGAGATAGTAGGGACAAAAAAACCTGCCAAATATATATTACTTCTCTTTCTTTTAGAAATCTTGGGCACAGTAAGCACACATCATCTAAATACAATGATAAAAAGGCTTCCTGAGTCATCGGTTGGATTTGTTGTGAGACCTGAGTGAGTTAGCACTGACATATGAGTCACATTAAATCATTAACCCCACCTGAAAATGTCAGCATGGACTCTATGACCCCAAGGAACAAATTTAACAACACAAAAACTTGATGTGAAAAAAGCTAGCTTTAGAATAAGACTAGTTCAGACCAAGTGCAGTCAGTTGTGTGGCTTGAGAGACAGCCTGAGTCATGTCATGGCTGACACAGAGTTGGGCAGTGGCTGGACAAGAGGAGGAGGTAGATGCATCTTCAGAAGGTTTCTCATGCCTAAATTGGTCTTTTTGTTCAAAACAAGAACAAAGGAATGAAGCTAGAATAGGAAATATTTTGGCTGCCCAAGGAGTTGATCATAACAGCTGGTGCATTCATGTCCTGTCCAGTCTATGCTAAAGAGAGAAGTTTGACAGTCAGTTAAAGAAATGTTTAAGTTACTCTTAATTAGCCAAGTATCAAAGAAAAATCTTAGCTTCTCCTGGGTTTTGTATTTCTTTATTAAGTAGCAATTGAAATGGTAACAAGCTGTGGGGAGTACCTATTTTTTTTTAAGGATGTATGAGTATGTCCTTGACCTGATGATACCTACATACTATTTTCACAGCTGTGACTTAAGGTTTTATTACAGATGCTAAAAACAGACCTGGCCATGAGTATGTCATGACAAGAACAGCTCTTTTGCAGCCAAACTCTCCATTCAGTCACCACAGTCACCACGGTTTGTCTATTTTAATAACACAAGGGAAACAGCGTACATTGTAGCAGCGTGAAGGAAAACCAGGGTGCTTAAAAAGATGAGTCTTTTTCAGGGTTGGTGATTAAACAGCAGAAATATCACTCCCAGTTTGAGTTATACAAACATGCACATACATGTGCAATTAATCAGACAAGTTTGTCCTTGGTTGAAGGCAGAAGAGAAGTAGAAAATTCCCTTGCAGGAGGGAGGAAGTGGCTGGAAGCACCCATGAAGAGTTACAAGGCATGAGACTGTATGAGAGTACCCCATTTCAAGTTACAGAAATGTTCAGAAACTTAAAAATTAGGTTGATTACCTTGTGACACCTGCTATCAGAGGAAAAGGCAAGGCAGAGGATGGCTTGTTTTCTGGCTTGTTTTTGGGCAATGGAAGTTGCAGGACACAGTTGTCAGAAATAGTTGTGCAAAGTATGTCCTGAACCTCAGCCCCTTGCTGACACTCAGGTTTGAGGACAGATTAGGCAAACTCAGTTTCAAACTACCCTATACCAGTTGCCAAATGACTCAAAATCCCATGGCAAGGTAACCTCTGCCAAATTCCCAGACAGTCCAAATCTCCGTTTCCAGTAATCCTGGGTTTGACATTTCAGATGGCCTTTAGCTCAGTCTCAAAGACAGCATATGGCTGAAAGGTGGTTTCTGTTGGGGAAATGATGCAAAAAGTACTGGCTTGGAAAAAATTTGGTGGTTTTAACAGGACTTCAGTTGAAGCATTGAATTCTTTCTAATCCATAATTCATAAATTGACTACAAAAAAATTACTCAAAGGTAAACACAGTGGACAGGTTTGGAAAGGCAAACTTCCAAAGTCATACCTGCAGGATGAGTTGAGAAGACCAGAAGTCCAGATTACAATAACTCAGATTACAGAAGTCCACAGTGGACAGGTTTGGAAAGGCAAACTTCCAAAGTCATGCCTGCAGGATGAGTTGAGAAGGCCAGAAGTCCAGATTACAATAACTGTAATGTCCTCCAGGAACCTGAACCTGTATTGGAAGAAAATACCAAATAATGGACAAAATTGAAGCTTGCTTACTTCAACAATGGAACTTTTTGTTTGATACAATGCTCTCTTTTGGTGGAAATAATAAGAAAGAAAATGACTCGTTGCTAGGAATGTTCTTCCTTATTATAGTTACCTAGATGTCATCTAAATTATTGAACAATCAGACTATTGAACCATTGGAATTACTCTTCCAGGTGAGAACTTTGGTCAGTCAATGATCCTGCTGTCTTCAAGAGTGAGATGGAAGAGGAGGCAAGTGAAAGATGGTTTTAGCTAGGTACCAAACAAGTTGTTCCTTATTAGGAGTACCTTAATCTCTAGTAAGAGATTGTCTTAAATCCTAAAATGTTTTATTTAACACTATTTCAAAAGCACATCAGCAGTAACAATTGTTATCCTGGATTTTTTTTTTTTTCATCGGACAGTCTTTGAAGGCTTTGAAGCCTTTGAAGGCTTCTGCAATCTTAGCTTTGTAGGTGCTGTGATTCAACTTTTGCCATTTGTATTGTCACACACCAGCATTCAAAAAAAGGAGATGTCAAGCCTAAAGGTGTGAAGTGGTGGAGAAAACAAGTGTGGCAGGAGGAACAGCATTTGCCAAACTAATACACTCTACAGCTTACCAGGGATATAAAGGAGCCAAAGGATGACACAGCTATATACATCTGAAGTATTACTTTAATAATTAAATCCAAAAAACCCTAAATCCATAAGAAATGCTAGTTGTGATGGCTCACCCCATGACATGTGTAGCTGACCTTACTAATTAGATTGATAGGGAAAGTGAAATGCAAACCAGACGCAGCATTCCAGGCACTCCCCAGTGAGTCACTGCTGCAGTAGACAAGTCAATGAGAAATGCTGATTGCCACTTTTCCATTCTGTCCCCAGACAGCGCTTCTTTAATGTCGCCCTTCACAAATCTCCCTTTCTTATGCTGTTGAACGTACTCCTCTGAACAGTTCTTTCCTGTCAATCATCTGCCTGCAGCTCTCACCAGTAACAGAGAGATGCCAGCATGAGACTCAAGTGAGAGTTTGGCCTCCGAGAATCCTCATTTGTGATTCAGAGAGACCACGCTCCTTCCAGCTGCCTACATCATTCACTTGTAACTAGCGAGGCACATTATTTTCCCAAATACATTTGGAGAATTTGCAGTAATGGCAATTAAAAGCAACATTGCCAGACAACAGGTTCCTGTTGACTTAGGGCATTCTTTCTGTAAGTACAAACCAGAACAAGAGCTCGTCCCAGCAGTGGGAATAGAGAATGAACTTTTGTCTGGCTCAAATGTTTAGGTCTTGTGCTGCAAGGCGTTGGCTCAGCCAATATGTAAATAGATGAATCCAAAGTGATCCAGGTAAGGTTACACAGGCAAAAGTGTATTGAGTGTGAACATCTAACTAAAATCATCCTCTGTTTAATAAGGTTAATTCAAATTCTTTTCAGCAGGTACTTCTTACACTGGCAAATAAAGTGGGAGGGAAATTGTTCTTAGATGGGGATAAAAATACTTAAATCCTGTGAACAATTTTGTCAGGGGAAAAAAAAAAAAAACCAAGGAAAACTATTCCAATAAATTTAGAAGTTTTGTTTTCATTTTGTAAATTATTGACAATCTGGGGGTTTTTTTTCATGAATTAAAATGGGTTATGTAATGCATAGTTTCTGATCAAATAAAATTTTCCAGATGACCTAGCTCATTTGAGGATTTCTTTTTCACTTTTTTGAAAAATATTTTCATTTTGAGTCAACCTTGAGTAATTTTTTCACTCACTGAACCGCAATGCTCATTGTTAAGAGATGTTTCCCAGGTCACCTGTGAATGTAGGACAGAACTATGCAGAAAAAGGAAAAGGGATTCTCATATTTTGGTCTAATACCCTAAATGGAAAACTGTGCTGTTTGAAGGCATTTTGTCTTGCTGGGAATATTTCTGACCATTCCCAATAGTACCGAGTAGGTTGAACAACTCAGAAATGAGCATTTGCAACTCAAAGCATCAGCACCCAGGTGTGGTTGTAGCTATTTAGGGAGGTTGGGGTGGTCAGACAGCAGTGAGGTTCGGCTCCAAAGCAGATGGCAGACTCTAAACCCTTTCAGGTCAGTGTTGCCTTTCGAATCCCAGGGACTGTTTCACTGCTGCCTCTCTTGGTCTCTAACACCGCACACGGTGCGACTCCCGGTTGATTTAAGGCTGCCACCTGCTGTCAGGCTGCCCGGGGCCGGACCCGCTGGCGCAGCAGCAGCAACATCCATCTCCCTGTTTTGCTGCCAGAATGAGGAAAGTGTTTCCAGCACGGTAAATTCATCCCCGTGTTTACATTTCCGAATTGTTACAGAATTGAAGTTGTGGGGTTTTATATACATTTTTGCTTTGTCTCATGTGTTATCGGTGCCATCATTCCCTTAATTCAGAATTTAAAAAAAAAACCAAACCCAGCAAACCACACCACTATAAAAGTAGTGTGAGTAATTCTATAATTTGATGATAGTTTTCAGATAACTTTAATTTCTTCTTGTCTATTCCTCAGCAGAAATCCTAGGTGAAAGCTTGGCTCTGCTTTTATAGGGCTGTCTGAGCTTGTAAATACCCAGAAGTAAAAAATTAGAAAGCCTTGGTGCACAAAAAGCTTTTTTCCTGCTTGTCACAATAAAACTATAGAAAGCCTGGCTTAGGGTTAGTTTTGTTTAATTAATGTGATTTCTCACTAGCCCTGACTCACCTGACAATGACTCACCTTGTTCAAGGTAAACTTTCATTTTATTGAATTAGCAGGAAAAAATGATGTGGAGAGCAGCCACCATTTATTGTACTGCTGGGAAGAACCTATGAAGAAGCGGTTTAGAGGATAAAGAGTAGTTCACATTAGGAAAAAACAAAACAGACCTAACTATGACAAAAACAAAACAAAACCATACTTCAATGTAGACACATATGGGGAAGAAGAAAAGTGGGATACAATCAATATGAAAAGGCACAAGCAGCAAAGCATAACAAATTCATCATTTGTCCTATAGCATAAGTACATGAAAGGTTTTTAAATATATATCAAGCTGCATTCATAAAAACAAGTTAACCAGTTTGTGATCTCTTTGGAATTGCCATTTATGCATTTAGTTTACGTGCATCATGTCCAAATGGGCAAAGAAGAGAAAGGCCGAAGAATACCTGGCAGAAAAAGAAATATTGAAAGAACTCTTCAGTCTTTATTAGAAGCAATAAGAGAAAGGTGTCAACAAAACATCCTCTTACACATTTCTTGCCCTTAAGCTGCTCCTACAAAGGGCAGGTTGGGAGAAAAAAATTGGTAGATGAGTCAAATATTTGCACTCTGTATTTCATATTTTTAAGGTATGTAAGGAAATCTCTTAATTGAATGTTTTAAAGCTGGACTGCCTATTTTCTACTGCAAAATGGGGAAAATGCCAGGAATCTCTTGGAAGGATTTTGGATCTCCTGCAAGAGTGTGCTGTGCAGGATGGCTCCAGTGCCACATCCAGGCACACACTCCTCATTCCCTTCCTCTGAAAGAAGCGCACACATTGAGGCTACCTGAGAGCCAGTGAAGGGCCCTTGGTCTGTGTGGGGACACAGCACGGTGCCACCCAGTTTAGTCACCAGCAGAGGGAGGGCTGGACACTGGTGAACACCAACTCCCAGCTCTGCAAACAGCCCCATCTGAGAGTCACCTCAGGAGGAGCTGTGCAACTGTGTGGGCAAGAAATGAGAGAGGAATAGACTCTGGTAAATTTGGGATCGCTGTGATTTGATCACACTATCTCACAACTACCTTTGTATAGTTCCTATTGTGCTGATGTTCTCTGGCAACAACCCATTCTACCCTGTTGTGGGGTATTTTTTAAGTACAGCTGCTGCCACGAAGTTATATCTTTACTTAGCCCTGATTACCAATGTGAGCACCTAGGTGCAGCCAGAGATACATTTGGCTTAATGGGAAGGTAGGAGGATGTTCCATCCTGTGCTCACAGGAACTGATTTGTTCTATGTGGTGTTGCTGGCCAAGATGTTTTGGCCATTTCCAGACATCAGTGCTTATTGCCAGGGCAGGGCTGACTCACAGTTCTTAGTCAGCTGTGCCTAGATCTGTACTGCTGACATTTCACCTCCTCACTGGAGGATTAAACTAGTGGAGGCATTCACTGGTAGTCTCAACCCAAACCAGTACTGAAGCTAGCCGGGAGACATGCTTTTCCACTCAGAAGCAATTCCCTTTGGCACTGTTCCCAAAGGCAAAGTGCAATCACTCTGTACTAACAAGACCAATAGGTGCTTTCACCCAACCCACATTTGCTTCTGGGCTTTGTTTATCTGATCTATAATTTGCTTCCTTTTGTGAGCGTTACTCATTCAGCTATCACCCGGATTGTTTTATTGTATTTCCTCAATGTTGATTTTTAGACACGCACAACTGTGATACCGTACCAAAGCATTATGAATCTGGACAATATTGGCTGGAGACATATAATGGGAGAGAATCTTAAAATGTATGATGTTATAAGTCCATGAAATTGAAGGGAATGTTGTTTTGGTTATGCATCTGTATAATGAGCTGGTTCCAAAGAGCCCAACTGCAAAAGGTATTTTTCCTAAATACTTCGTCACCTGTTCTGCATCAGCAAAACCTCCATCACAGTGATATCAGCACCTCTAAATTGAGAATTTACATTTTTAAATATTAAATTTAGTAATGAAGTTACTATCTGGTAATATTATCCCCTATAAAATGTAAAATATTACTGAATTTGTGCATTATTGATATTACTGATAATGAATTACAGTTGGGCTGTAGATCTCTCGAATTGCAGTATGAATTCTGAATATTTGATAACACCTCTTTGCCTCTTTTTTACATCTTGACAATTTTTTAATGTTGATAATAAATTTTTAAAAAATCCCCAAACCTACCAAAATGCTTCTGAATGCCTTTAAACACAAGCACCACTGAATCAATAAAACTATGAAATCCTCAGATGCACATCATATTTTTTTGTATACGAAACAACTGGTCCTGTGAACCAGGAGGATTTTCAAGAAGTCCTCCCGTGCTGCTTGAAATTCCTGCTTTGTTTCTCCCAGCTCGTTTGTGTCACATGTTCTTTCTGCTGAGCTAATCTGCTGCTGTAATGTCATTGACTTCCATGGAGCTGTGCTGAAGGACAGACCCTTCTGCTAAAGCTGGGAGTTATCCTGAAATAAAGCTTTAGCTTGTAACAATCAAGAACTTGCTGAGTAATCCAGCAGGGTCACAGAGTTTAGCTGAAGTGCTGAGATAGTGATTCCAGAAAGGGAAAGGGGCAGAGCAGGAGCTGGCAGAGGTCATATCTGGTATGTCAGTGGAAGCTCATCTCCAGTGGCAGCAATAAAATTATATCATATTCTTATACTTCACAGCCATTCACTGACATTAATGTTTCCTTAATAGTTTAAAGCTTTTATCCCTTCAGTGTACTAAAGTTAGGACTAGCCATGTGTATGTTTTCACTTGACAGAAGTTTAGCAAATCGTATTTTTCCAGGAAGAAAAATTGACTCCAGCTGTCCTAATCCTGTGGTGACCTAAGGGGCCCCTCCTGTGCTGAAAAGGAATATTAACTCTGCACACCACGGGAGCTGCAGGAATTCACAACTGGAGTTGTACATAGAGTTTTCCCAGATCATGACCTGTGGGCACGAAGCATCAAAATAAGTTTGGTCAGCTAATACTGTTTTCTTGGGAGAAATCCAAAGGAAAAAAAGGAAAATTTGAACATTTTCCTCAGCCTAAAGCTGTGAGGGCAGCTGGTGTTGAAATCAAGTTTTAAAATCAGCACCATGACTGAAAGGCAGGGCTGCCGACACCGCTGCACCTTCACGGCAGTTGGCACCAGGCATTTGCCAAGCCAAAACCTGACTGTGGGGACTTGCCCTCTGCCTGAAAGCCAGCACTTGTCCCCAGCTCAGCCCACCCCATCATCTGCTGGTACAGTCCTAACCTCACGCCTGGCTCCTCGTCGGGACAGAAAAGTGTCATAGACATGATACACATGGATCAAGAACCCTCTTAACGATAATTACTTCTCTTATTGCTAACACTGCTGCAGGTTTTGTGCTAATTGTGACTGGGCTAGTTCCTCACTAAATTGAAGAATGAAATGCATGGTCTAGAGTAAGGCTTTCTTT